>NW_024543480.1:0-112720 GCF_018167655.1 Microtus oregoni | reverse complement strand
GTGCTCACTACTCATGGTGCTGGGTGCTCAGTGCACAGGGTGCTGGGTGCTCAGTGCTCAGGGTGCTGGGTGCTCAGTGCTCAGGGTGCTGGGTGCTCAGTGCTCAGGGTGCTGGGTGCTCAGTACTCAGGGTGCTGGGTGCTCAGTGCTCGGGGTGCTGGGTGCTCAGTGCTCGGGGTGCTGGGTGCTCAGTACTCAGGGTGCTGGGTGCTCAGTACTCGGGGTGCTGGGTGCTCAGTACTCGGGTTGCTGGGTGCTCAGTACTCAGGGTGCTGGGTGCTCTGTACTCGGGAGCTGGGTGCTCAGTGCTCAGGGTGCTGGGTGCTCAGTGCTCGGTGTGCTGGGTGCTCAGTGCTCAGTACTCAGGGTGCTGGGTGCTCAGTGCTCAGTACTCAGGGTGCTGGGTGCTCAGTGCTCAGGGTGCTGTGTGCTCAGTGCTCAGGGTGCTGGGTGCTCAGTGCTCAGGGTGCTGGGTACTCAGTGCTCAGGGTGCTGGGTGCTCAGTACTCAGGGTGCTGGGTGCTCAGTACTCAGGGTGCTGGGTGCTCAGTGCTCGGGGTGCTGGGTGCTCAGTGCTCGGGGTGCTGGGTGCTCAGTGCTCGGGGTGCTCGGTGCTCAGTACTCAGGGTGCTGGGTGCTCAGTGCTCGAGGTGCTCAGTACTCAGGGTGCTGTGTGTTCAGTGCTCAGGTTGCTGTGTGCTCAGTGCTCAGGGTGCTGGGTGCTCAGTGCTCAGGGTGCTGGGTACTCAGTGCTCAGGGTGTTGGGTGCTCAGTGCGCGAGGTGCTCTTTACTCAGAGTGGGTGTGTTCAGTGCTCAGGGTGCTGGGTGCTCAGTACTCAGGGTGCTCGGTGCTTAGTACTCATGGTGTTGGGTGCTCAGTACTCCGGGTGCTGGGTGCTCAGTGCTCGGGGTGCTCGGTGCTCAGTACGTTGGGTGCTCACTACTCAGGGTGCTGGGTGCTCAGTATTCAGGGTGCTGGGTCCTCAGTACTCATTGTGCTGGGTGCTCAGTACTCGGGTGCTGGGTGCTCAGTGCTCAGGTTGCTGGGTGCTCAGTGCTCGGGGTGCTGGGTGCTCAGTGCTCAGTACTCAGGTTGCTGGGGTGCTCAGTGCTCGGGGTGCTGCGTGCTCAGTGCTCAGTACTCAGGGTCCTGGGTGCTCAGTACTCAGGGTGCTGTGTGCTCAGTGCTCAGGGTGCTGGGTGCTCAGTGCTCAGGGTGCTGGGTGCTCAGTGCTCAGGGTGCTGGGTGCTCAGTGCTCAGGGTGCTGGGTGCTCAGTACTCAGGGTGCTGGGTGCTCAGTACTCAGGGTGCTGGGTGCTCAGTGCTCGGGGTGCTGGGTGCTCAGTGCTCGGGGTGCTGGGTGCTCAGTGCTCGGGGTGCTCGGTGCTCAGTACTCAGGGTTCTGGGTGCTCAGTGCTCGAGGTGCTCAGTACTCAGGGTGCTGTGTGTTCAGTGCTCAGGGTGCTGTGTGCTCAGTGCTCAGGGTGCTGGGTGCTCAGTGCTCGGGGTGCTGCGTGCTCAGTGCTCAGTACTCAGGGTGCTGGGTGCTCTGTACTCGGGAGCTGGGTGCTCAGTGCTCAGGGTGCTGGGTGCTCAGTGCTCGGTGTGCTGGGTGCTCAGTGCTCAGTACTAAGGGTGCTGGGTGCTCAGTGCTCAGTACTCAGGGTGCTGGGTGCTCAGTGCTCAGGGTGCTGTGTGCTCAGTGCTCAGGGTGCTGGGTGCTCAGTGCTCAGGGTGTTGGGTGCTCAGTGCTCGGGGTGCTGGGTGCTCAGTACTCAGGGTGCTGGGTGCTCAGTGCTCGGGGTTCTGGGTGCTCAGTGCTCAGGGTGATCGGTGCTCAGTACTCAGGGTGCTGGGTGCTCAGTGCTCAGGGTGCTGGGTGCTCAGTCCTCAGGGTGCTCAGTGCTCAGGGTGCTGGGTGCTCAGTGCTCGGGGTGCTCGGTGCTCAGTACTCAGGGTGCTGAGTGCTCAGTACTCAGGGTGCTGGGTGCTCAGTACTCAGGGTGCTGGGTGCTCAGTGCTCAGTGTGCTGGGTGATCAGTGCTCAGTGTGCTGGGTGCTCAGTGATCAGGGTGCTGGGTGCTCAGTGCTCGTGGTGCTGGGTGCTCAGTACTCAGGGTGCTGGGTGCTCAGTACTCAGGGTGCTGGGTGCTTAGTACTCAGGGTGCTGGGTGCTCAGTGCTCGGGGTGCTGGGTGCTCAGTGCTCGGGGTGCTTGGTGCTCAGTAATCAGGGTGCTGGGTGCTCAGTACTCGTTGTGCTGGGTGCTCAGTGCTCAGGGTGCTGGGTGCTCACTACTCAGGGTGCTCGGTGCTCAGTGCTCGGGGTGCTGGGTGCTCAGTACTCAGGGTGCTCGGTGCTCAGTACTCAGGGTGCTCAGTGCTCAGTACTCAGGGTGCTCAGGCTCAGTGCTCGGGGTGCTGGGTGCTCAGTGCTCGGGGTGCTGGGTGCTCAGTGCTCAGTGTGCTGGGTGCTCAGTGCTCAGAGTGCTGGGTGCTCAGTACTCAGGGTGCTCGGTGCTCGGTGCTCTGTACGCTGGGTGCTCAGTACTCAGGGTGCTGGGTGCTCAGTGCTCGGGGTGCTGGGTGCTCAGTACGCAGGGTGCTGGGTGCTCAGTGCTCGGGGTGCTCGGTGCTCAGTACGCTGGGTGCTGGGTGCTCATTCTCGGGGTGCTGTGTGCTCAGTACTCAGGGTGCTGGGTGCTCAGTACTCCGGGTGCTGGGTGCTCAGTTCTCGGGGTGCTCGGTGCTCAGTACTCAGGGTGCTCAGTGCTCAGTACTCAGGGTGCTCAGGCTCAGTGCTCAGGGTGCTGGGTGCTCAGTACTCAGGGTGCTGGGTGCTCAGTACTCAGGGTGCTGGGTGCTCAGTGCTCGGGGTGCTGGGTGCTCAGTGCTCGGGGTGCTGGGTGCTCAGTGCTCGGGGTGCTCGGTGCTCAGTACTCAGGGTGCTGGGTGCTCAGTGCTCGAGGTGCTCAGTACTCAGGGTGCTGTGTGTTCAGTGCTCAGGGTGCTGTGTGCTCAGTGCTCAGGGTGCTGGGTGCTCAGTGCTCGGGGTGCTGCGTGCTCAGTGCTCAGTACTCAGGGTCCTGGGTGCTCAGTACTCAGGGTGCTGTGTGCTCAGTGCACAGGGTGCTGGGTGCTCAGTGCTCAGTGTGCTGGGTGCTCAGTGCTCAGGGTGCTGGGTGCTCAGTGCTCAGGGTGCTGGGTGCTCAGTACTCAGGGTGCTGGGTGCTCAGTGCTCGGGGTGCTGGGTGCTCAGTGCTCGGGGTGCTGGGTGCTCAGTACTCAGGGTGCTGGGTGCTCAGTACTCGGGGTGCTGGGTGCTGAGTACTCGGGTTGCTGGGTGCTCAGTACTAAGGGTGCTGGGTGCTCTGTACTCGGGAGCTGGGTGCTCAGTGCTCAGGGTGCTGGGTGCTCAGTGCTCGGTGTGCTGGGTGCTCAGTGCTCAGTACTCAGGGTGCTGGGTGCTCAGTGCTCAGTACTCAGGGTGCTGGGTGCTCAGTGCTCAGGGTGCTGTGTGCTCAGTGCTCAGGGTGCTGGGTGCTCAGTGCTCAGGGTGCTGGGTACTCAGTGCTCAGGGTGCTGGGTGCTCAGTACTCAGGGTGCTGGGTGCTCAGTACTCAGGGTGCTGGGTGCTCAGTGCTCGGGGTGCTGGGTGCTCAGTGCTCGGGGTGCTGGGTGCTCAGTGCTCGGGGTGCTCGGTGCTCAGTACTCAGGGTGCTGGGTGCTCAGTGCTCGAGGTGCTCAGTACTCAGGGTGCTGTGTGTTCAGTGCTCAGGGTGCTGTGTGCTCAGTGCTCAGGGTGCTGGGTGCTCAGTGCTCAGGGTGCTGGGTACTCAGTGCTCAGGGTGTTGGGTGCTCAGTGCGCGAGGTGCTCTTTACTCAGAGTGCTGTGTGTTCAGTGCTCAGGGTGCTGGGTGCTCAGTACTCAGGGTGCTCGGTGCTTAGTACTCATGGTGCTGGGTGCTCAGTACTCCGGGTGCTGGGTGCTCATTGCTCGGGGTGCTCGTTGCTCAGTACGTTGGGTGCTCACTACTCAGGGTGCTGGGTGCTCAGTATTCAGGGTGCTGGGTCCTCAGTACTCATTGTGCTGGGTGCTCAGTACTCGGGTGCTGGGTGCTCAGTGCTCAGGGTGCTGGGTGCTCAGTGCTCGGGGTGCTGGGTGCTCAGTGCTCAGTACTCAGGTTGCTGGGTGCTCAGTGCTCAGGGTGCTGCGTGCTCAGTGCTCAGTACTCAGGGTCCTGGGTGCTCAGTACTCAGGGTGCTGTGTGCTCAGTGCTCAGGGTGCTGGGTGCTCAGTGCTCAGGGTGCTGGGTGCTCAGTGCTCAGGGTGCTGGGTGCTCAGTACTCAGGGTGCTGGGTGCTCAGTGCTCGGGGTGCTGGGTGCTCAGTGCTCAGGGTGCTGGGTGCTCAGTACTCAGGGTGTTGGGTGCTCAGTTCTCTGGGTGCTGTGTGCTCAGTACTCAGGTAGCTGGGTGCTCAGTACTCAGGGTGCTGGGTGCTCAGTACTCGGGTGCTGGGTGCTCAGTGCTCAGGGTGCTGGGTGCTCAGTGCTCGGGGTGCTGGGTGCTCAGTGCTCAGTACTCAGGGTGCTGGGTGCTCAGTACTCGGGGTGCTAGGTGCTCAGTGCTCAGTACTCAGGGTGCTGGGTGCTCAGTGCTCAGGGTGCTGGGTGTTCACTGCTCAGGGTGCTGGGTGCTCAGTGCTCAGGGTGCTGGGTACTCAGTGCTCAGGGTACTGGGTGCTCAGTACTCAGGGTGCTGGTTGCTCAGTGCTCAGGGTGCTGGGTGCTCAGTGCTCGGGGTGCTGGGTGCTCAGTGCTCGGGGTGCTGGGTGCTCAGTGCTCGGGGTGCTCGGTGCTCAGTACTCAGGGTGCTGGGTGCTCAGTGCTCGAGGTGCTCAGTACTCAGGGTGCTGTATGTTCAGTGTTCAGGGTGCTGGGTGCTCAGTACTCAGGGTGCTCGGTGCTTAGTACTCAGGGTGCTGGGTGCTCAGTACTCCGGGTGCTGGGTGCTCAGTGCTCGGTGTGCTCGGTGCTCAGTACTCAGTGCTCAGGGTGCTCAGTGCTCAGTGCTCAGGGTGCTGGGTGTTCAGTACTCAGGGTGCTGGGTGCTCTGTACTCAGGGGGCTGGGTGCTCAGTACTCGGGGTTCTCGGTGCTCAGTGCTCAGGGTGCTGGGTGCTCAGTACTCAGGGTGCTGAGTGCTCAGTCCTCAGGGTGCTGGGTGCTCATTGCTCAGGGTGCTGGGTACTCAGTGCTCAGGGTGCTCGGTGCTCAGTACTCGGGGTGCTGGGTGCTCATTCTCGGGGTGCTGGGTGCTCAGTGCTCAGGGTGCTGGGTGCTCAGTACTCAGGGTGCTGGGTGCTCAGTGCTCAGGTTGCTGGGTTCTCAGTACTCAGGCTGCTGGGTGCTCAGTGCTCAGGGTGCTGGGTGCTCAGTACTCAGGGTGCTGGGAGCTCAGTGCTCAGGGTGATCGGTGCTCAGTACTCAGGGTGCTCAGTACTCAGGGTACTGGGTGCTCAGTGCTCGGGGTGCTGGGAGCTCAGTAATCAGGGTGCTGGGTGCTCAGTGCTCGGGGTGCTGGGTGCTCAGTGCTCAGGGTGATCGGTGCTCAGTACTCAGGGTGCTGGGTGCTCAGTGCTCGGGGTGCTGGGTGTTCAGTCCACAGGGTGCTCAGTGATCAGGTTGCTGGGTGCTCAGTGCTCGGGGTGCTGGGTGTTCAGTGCTCGGGGTGCTGGGTGCTCAGTGCTCAGGGTGCTGGGTGCTCAGTGCTCAGTGCTCAGGGTGCTGGTTGCTCAGTACTCAGGGTGCTGGGTGCTCAGTACTCAGGGTGCTGGGTGCTCAGTGCTCAGGGTGCTGGGTGCTCAGTGCTCGCTGTGCTCGGTGCTCAGTACTCAAGGTGCTGGGTGCTCAGTGCTCAGGGTGCTGGGTGCTCAGTGCTCAGGGTGCTCAGTGCTCAGTGCTCAGGGTGCTGGGTGTTCAGTACTCAGGGTGCTGGGTGCTCAGTACTCAGGGTGCTGGGTGCTCAGTGCTCAGGGTGCTGGGTGCTCAGTGCTCGGGGTGATCGGTGCTCAGTACTCAGGGTGCTGGGTGCTCAGTGCTCGGGGTGCTCGGAGCTCAGTACTCAGGGTGCTGGGTGCTCAGTGCTCGGGGTGATCGGTGCTCAGTACTCAGGGTGCTGGGTGCTCAGTGCTCGGGGTGCTCGGTGCTCAGTACGTTGGGTGCTCACTACTCAGGGTGCTGGGTGCTCAGTGCTCAGGGTGCTGGGTGCTCAGTACTCCGGGTGCTGGGTGCTCAGTGCTCGGTGTGCTCGGTGCTCAGTACTCAGTGCTCAGGGTGCTCAGTGCTCAGTGCTCAGGGTGCTGGGTGTTCAGTACTCAGGGTGCTGGGTGCTCAGTACTCAGGGGGCTGGGTGCTCAGTACTCGGGGTGCTCGGTGCTCAGTGCTCAGGGTGCTGGGTGCTCAGTACTCAGGGTGCTGGGTGCTCAGTACTCAGGGTGCTGGGTGCTCATTGCTCAGGGTGCTGGGTACTCAGTGCTCCTGGTGCTCGGTGCTCAGTACTCGGGGTGCTGGGTGCTCATTCTCGGGGTGCTGGGTGCTCAGTGCTCAGGGTGCTGGGTGCTCAGTACTCAGGTTGCTGGGTGCTCAGTGCTCAGGTTGCTGGGTTCTCAGTACTCAGGGTGCTGGGTGCTCAGGGTGCTCGGTGCTCAGTACTCGGGGTGCTGGGTGCTCAGTGCTCAGGGTGCTGGGTGCTCAGTACTCAGGGTGTTTGGTGCTCAGTTCTCTGGGTGCTGTGTGCTCAGTACTCATGTAGCTGGGTGCTCAGTACTCAGGGTGCTGGGTGCTCAGTACTCGGGTGCTGGGTGCTCAGTGCTCAGGGTGCTGGGTGCTCAGTGCTCGGGGTGCTCGGTGCTCAGTACTCAGGGTGCTGGGTGCTCAGTGCTCGAGGTGCTCAGTACTCAGGGTGCTGTGTGTTCAGTGCTCAGGGTGCTGTGTGCTCAGTGCTCAGTGTGCTGGGTGCTCAGTGCTCGGGGTGCTGCGTGCTCAGTGCTCAGTACTCAGGGTCCTGGGTGCTCAGTACTCAGGGTGCTGTGTGCTCAGTGCACAGGGTGCTGGGTGCTCAGTGCTCAGGGTGCTGGGTGCTCAGTGCTCAGGGTGCTGGGTGCTCAGTGCTCAGGGTGCTGGGTGCTCAGTACTCAGGGTGCTGGGTGCTCAGTGCTCGGGGTGCTGGGTGCTCAGTGCTCGGGGTGCTGGGTGCTCAGTACTCAGGGTGCTGGGTGCTCAGTACTCGGGGTGCTGGGTGCTGAGTACTCGGGTTGCTGGGTGCTCAGTACTAAGGGTGCTGGGTGCTCTGTACTCGGGAGCTGGGTGCTCAGTGCTCAGGGTGCTGGGTGCTCAGTGCTCGGTGTGCTGGGTGCTCAGTGCTCAGTACTCAGGGTGCTGGGTGCTCAGTGCTCAGTACTCAGGGTGCTGGGTGCTCAGTGCTCAGGGTGCTGTGTGCTCAGTGCTCAGGGTGCTGGGTGCTCAGTGCTCAGGGTGCTGGGTACTCAGTGCTCAGGGTGCTGGGTGCTCAGTACTCAGGGTGCTGGGTGCTCAGTACTCAGGGTGCTGGGTGCTCAGTGCTCGGGGTGCTGGGTGCTCAGTGCTCGGGGTGCTGGGTGCTCAGTGCTCGGGGTGCTCGGTGCTCAGTACTCAGGGTGCTGGGTGCTCAGTGCTCGAGGTGCTCAGTACTCAGGGTGCTGTGTGTTCAGTGCTCAGGGTGCTGTGTGCTCAGTGCTCAGGGTGCTGGGTGCTCAGTGCTCAGGGTGCTGGGTACTCAGTGCTCAGGGTGTTGGGTGCTCAGTGCGCGAGGTGCTCTTTACTCAGAGTGCTGTGTGTTCAGTGCTCAGGGTGCTGGGTGCTCAGTACTCAGGGTGCTCGGTGCTTAGTACTCATGGTGCTGGGTGCTCAGTACTCCGGGTGCTGGGTGCTCATTGCTCGGGGTGCTCGTTGCTCAGTACGTTGGGTGCTCACTACTCAGGGTGCTGGGTGCTCAGTATTCAGGGTGCTGGGTCCTCAGTACTCATTGTGCTGGGTGCTCAGTACTCGGGTGCTGGGTGCTCAGTGCTCAGGTTGCTGGGTGCTCAGTGCTCGGGGTGCTGGGTGCTCAGTGCTCAGTACTCAGGTTGCTGGGTGCTCAGTGCTCGGGGTGCTGCGTGCTCAGTGCTCAGTACTCAGGGTCCTGGGTGCTCAGTACTCAGGGTGCTGTGTGCTCAGTGCTCAGGGTGCTGGGTGCTCAGTGCTCAGGGTGCTGGGTGCTCAGTGCTCAGGGTGCTGGGTGCTCAGTACTCAGGGTGCTGGGTGCTCAGTGCTCGGGGTGCTGGGTGCTCAGTGCTCAGGGTGCTGGGTGCTCAGTACTCAGGGTGTTGGGTGCTCAGTTCTCTGGGTGCTGTGTGCTCAGTACTCAGGTAGCTGGGTGCTCAGTACTCAGGGTGCTGGGTGCTCAGTACTCGGGTGCTGGGTGCTCAGTGCTCAGGGTGCTGGGTGCTCAGTGCTCGGGGTGCTGGGTGCTCAGTGCTCAGTACTCAGGGTGCTGGGTGCTCAGTACTCGGGGTGCTAGGTGCTCAGTGCTCAGTACTCAGGGTGCTGGGTGCTCAGTGCTCAGGGTGCTGGGTGTTCACTGCTCAGGGTGCTGGGTGCTCAGTGCTCAGGGTGCTGGGTACTCAGTGCTCAGGGTACTGGGTGCTCAGTACTCAGGGTGCTGGTTGCTCAGTGCTCAGGGTGCTGGGTGCTCAGTGCTCGGGGTGCTGGGTGCTCAGTGCTCGGGGTGCTGGGTGCTCAGTGCTCGGGGTGCTCGGTGCTCAGTACTCAGGGTGCTGGGTGCTCAGTGCTCGAGGTGCTCAGTACTCAGGGTGCTGTATGTTCAGTGTTCAGGGTGCTGGGTGCTCAGTACTCAGGGTGCTCGGTGCTTAGTACTCAGGGTGCTGGGTGCTCAGTACTCCGGGTGCTGGGTGCTCAGTGCTCGGTGTGCTCGGTGCTCAGTACTCAGTGCTCAGGGTGCTCAGTGCTCAGTGCTCAGGGTGCTGGGTGTTCAGTACTCAGGGTGCTGGGTGCTCTGTACTCAGGGGGCTGGGTGCTCAGTACTCGGGGTTCTCGGTGCTCAGTGCTCAGGGTGCTGGGTGCTCAGTACTCAGGGTGCTGAGTGCTCAGTCCTCAGGGTGCTCGGTGCTCATTGCTCAGGGTGCTGGGTACTCAGTGCTCAGGGTGCTCGGTGCTCAGTACTCGGGGTGCTGGGTGCTCATTCTCGGGGTGCTGGGTGCTCAGTGCTCAGGGTGCTGGGTGCTCAGTACTCAGGGTGCTGGGTGCTCAGTGCTCAGGTTGCTGGGTTCTCAGTACTCAGGCTGCTGGGTGCTCAGTGCTCAGGGTGCTGGGTGCTCAGTACTCAGGGTGCTGGGAGCTCAGTGCTCAGGGTGATCGGTGCTCAGTACTCAGGGTGCTCAGTACTCAGGGTACTGGGTGCTCAGTGCTCGGGGTGCTGGGAGCTCAGTAATCAGGGTGCTGGGTGCTCAGTGCTCGGGGTGCTGGGTGCTCAGTGCTCAGGGTGATCGGTGCTCAGTACTCAGGGTGCTGGGTGCTCAGTGCTCGGGGTGCTGGGTGTTCAGTCCACAGGGTGCTCAGTGATCAGGTTGCTGGGTGCTCAGTGCTCGGGGTGCTGGGTGTTCAGTGCTCGGGGTGCTGGGTGCTCAGTGCTCAGGGTGCTGGGTGCTCAGTGCTCAGTGCTCAGGGTGCTGGTTGCTCAGTACTCAGGGTGCTGGGTGCTCAGTACTCAGGGTGCTGGGTGCTCAGTGCTCAGGGTGCTGGGTGCTCAGTGCTCGCTGTGCTCGGTGCTCAGTACTCAAGGTGCTGGGTGCTCAGTGCTCAGGGTGCTGGGTGCTCAGTGCTCAGGGTGCTCAGTGCTCAGTGCTCAGGGTGCTGGGTGTTCAGTACTCAGGGTGCTGGGTGCTCAGTACTCAGGGTGCTGGGTGCTCAGTGCTCAGGGTGCTGGGTGCTCAGTGCTCGGGGTGATCGGTGCTCAGTACTCAGGGTGCTGGGTGCTCAGTGCTCGGGGTGCTCGGAGCTCAGTACTCAGGGTGCTGGGTGCTCAGTGCTCGGGGTGATCGGTGCTCAGTACTCAGGGTGCTGGGTGCTCAGTGCTCGGGGTGCTCGGTGCTCAGTACGTTGGGTGCTCACTACTCAGGGTGCTGGGTGCTCAGTGCTCAGGGTGCTGGGTGCTCAGTACTCCGGGTGCTGGGTGCTCAGTGCTCGGTGTGCTCGGTGCTCAGTACTCAGTGCTCAGGGTGCTCAGTGCTCAGTGCTCAGGGTGCTGGGTGTTCAGTACTCAGGGTGCTGGGTGCTCAGTACTCAGGGGGCTGGGTGCTCAGTACTCGGGGTGCTCGGTGCTCAGTGCTCAGGGTGCTGGGTGCTCAGTACTCAGGGTGCTGGGTGCTCAGTACTCAGGGTGCTGGGTGCTCATTGCTCAGGGTGCTGGGTACTCAGTGCTCAGGGTGCTCGGTGCTCAGTACTCGGGGTGCTGGGTGCTCATTCTCGGGGTGCTGGGTGCTCAGTGCTCAGGGTGCTGGGTGCTCAGTACTCAGGGTGCTGGGTGCTCAGTGCTCAGGTTGCTGGGTTCTCAGTACTCAGGGTGCTGGGTGCTCAGGGTGCTCGGTGCTCAGTACTCGGGGTGCTGGGTGCTCAGTGCTCAGGGTGCTGGGTGCTCAGTACTCAGGGTGTTTGGTGCTCAGTTCTCTGGGTGCTGTGTGCTCAGTACTCATGTAGCTGGGTGCTCAGTACTCAGGGTGCTGGGTGCTCAGTACTCGGGTGCTGGGTGCTCAGTGCTCAGGGTGCTGGGTGCTCAGTGCTCGGGGTGCTGGGTGCTCAGTGCTCAGTACTCAGGGTGCTGGGTGCTCAGTACTCGGGGTGCTAGGTGCTCAGTGCTCAGTACTCAGGGTGCTGGGTGCTCAGTGCTCAGGGTGCTGGGTGTTCACTGCTCAGGGTGCTGGGTGCTCAGTGCTCAGGGTGCTGGGTACTCAGTGCTCAGGGTACTGGGTGCTCAGTACTCAGGGTGCTGGGTGCTCAGTGCTCAGGGTGCTGGGTGCTCAGTGCTCGGGGTGCTGGGTGCTCAGTGCTCGGGGTGCTGGGTGCTCAGTGCTCGGGGTGCTCGGTGCTCAGTACTCAGGGTGCTGGGTGCTCAGTGCTCGAGGTGCTCAGTACTCAGGGTGCTGTATGTTCAGTGTTCAGGGTGCTGGGTGCTCAGTACTCAGGGTGCTCGGTGCTTAGTACTCAGGGTGCTGGGTGCTCAGTACTCCGGGTGCTGGGTGCTCAGTGCTCGGTGTGCTCGGTGCTCAGTACTCAGTGCTCAGGGTGCTCAGTGCTCAGTGCTCAGGGTGCTGGGTGTTCAGTACTCAGGGTGCTCGGTGCTCAGTGCTCAGGGTGCTGGGTGCTCAGTACTCAGGGTGCTGGGTGCTCAGTACTCAGGGTGCTGGGTGCTCATTTCTCAGGGTGCTGGGTACTCAGTGCTCAGGGTGCTCGGTGCTCAGTACTCGGGGTGCTGGGTGCTCATTCTCGGGGTGCTGGGTGCTCAGTGCTCAGGGTGCTGGGTGCTCAGTACTCAGGGTGCTGGGTGCTCAGTGCTCAGGTTGCTGGGTTCTCAGTACTCAGGCTGCTGGGTGCTCAGTGCTCAGGGTGCTGTGTGCTCAGTACTCAGGGTGCTGGGTGCTCAGTGCTCAGGGTGCTGGGTGCTCAGTACTCAGGGTGCTGGGAGCTCAGTGCTCAGGGTGATCGGTGCTCAGTACTCAGGGTGCTCAGTACTCAGGGTACTGGGTGCTCAGTGCTCGGGGTGCTGGGAGCTCAGTAATCAGGGTGCTGGGTGCTCAGTGCTCGGGGTGCTGGCTGCTCAGTGCTCAGGGTGATCGGTGCTCAGTACTCAGGGTGCTGGGTGCTCAGTGCTCGGGGTGCTGGGTGTTCAGTCCACAGGGTGCTCAGTGATCAGGTTGCTGGGTGCTCAGTGCTCGGGGTGCTGGGTGTTCAGTGCTCGGGGTGCTGGGTGCTCAGTGCTCAGGGTGCTGGGTGCTCAGTGCTCAGTGCTCAGGGTGCTGGTTGCTCAGTACTCAGGGTGCTGGGTGCTCAGTACTCAGGGTGCTGGGTGCTCAGTGCTCAGGGTGCTAGGTGCTCAGTACTCAAGGTGCTGGGTGATCAGTGCTCGGGGTGCTGGGTGCTCAGTGCTCAGGGTGCTGGGTGCTCAGTGCTCAGGGTGCTGGGTGCTCAGTACTCAGGGTGCTGGGTGCTCAGTGCTCGGGGTGCTCGGTGCTCAGTACTCAAGGTGCTGGGTGCTCAGTGCTCAGGGTGCTGGGTGCTCAGTGCTCAGGGTGCTCAGTGCTCAGTGCTCAGGGTGCTGGGTGTTCAGTACTCAGGGTGCTGGGTGCTCAGTACTCAGGGTGCTGGGTGCTCAGTGCTCAGGGTGCAGGGTGCTCAGTGCTCGGGGTGATCGGTGCTCAGTACTCAGGGTGCTGGGTGCTCAGTGCTCGGGGTGCTCGGAGATCAGTACTCAGGGTGCTGGGTGCTCAGTGCTCGGGGTGATCGGTGCTCAGTACTCAGGTTGCTGGGTGCTCAGTGCTCGGGGTGCTCGGTGCTCAGTACGTTGGGTGCTCAGTGCTCAGGGTGCTGGGTGCTCAGTGCTCGGGGTGATCGGTGCTCAGTACTCAGGGTGCTGGGTGCTCAGTACTCGGGGTGCTGGGTGCTCAGTACTCGGGTTGCTGGGTGCTCAGTACTCAGGGTGCTGGGTGCTCTGTACTCGGGAGCTGGGTGCTCAGTGCTCAGGGTGCTGGGTGCTCAGTGCTCGGTGTGCTGGGTGCTCAGTGCTCAGTACTCAGGGTGCTGGGTGCTCAGTGCTCAGTACTCAGGGTGCTGGGTGCTCAGTGCTCAGGGTGCTGTGTGCTCAGTGCTCAGGGTACTGGGTGCTCAGTGCTCAGGGTGCTGGGTACTCAGTGCTCAGGGTGCTGGGTGCTCAGTACTCAGGGTGCTGGGTGCTCAGTACTCAGGGTGCTGGGTGATCAGTGCTCGGGGTGCTGGGTGCTCAGTGCTCGGGGTGCTGGGTGCTCAGTGCTCGGGGTGCTCGGTGCTCAGTACTCAGGGTGCTGGGTGCTCAGTGCTCGAGGTGCTCAGTACTCAGGGTGCTGTATGTTCAGTGTTCAGGGTGCTGGGTGCTCAGTACTCAGGGTGCTCGGTGCTTAGTACTCAGGGTGCTGGGTGCTCAGTACTCCGGGTGCTGGGTGCTCAGTGCTCGGTGTGCTCGGTGCTCAGTACTCAGTGCTCAGGGTGCTCAGTGCTCAGTGCTCAGGGTGCTGGGTGTTCAGTACTCAGGGTGCTGGGTGCTCTGTACTCAGGGGGCTGGGTGCTCAGTACTCGGGGTGCTCGGTGCTCAGTGCTCAGGGTGCTGGGTGCTCAGTACTCAGGGTGCTGAGTGCTCAGTCCTCAGGGTGCTGGGTGCTCATTGCTCAGGGTGCTGGGTACTCAGTGCTCAGGGTGCTCGGTGCTCAGTACTCGGGGTGCTGGGTGCTCATTCTCGGGGTGCTGGGTGCTCAGTGCTCAGGGTGCTGGGTGCTCAGTGCTCAGGTTGCTGGGTTCTCAGTACTCAGGCTGCTGGGTGCTCAGTGCTCAGGGTGCTGTGTGCTCAGTACTCAGGGTGCTGGGTGCTCAGTGCTCAGGGTGCTGGGTGCTCAGTACTCAGGGTGCTGGGAGCTCAGTGCTCAGGGTGATCGGTGCTCAGTACTCAGGGTGCTCAGTACTCAGGGTACTGGGTGCTCAGTGCTCGGGGTGCTGGGAGCTCAGTAATCAGGGTGCTGGGTGCTCAGTGCTCGGGGTGCTGGGTGCTCAGTGCTCAGGGTGATCGGTGCTCAGTACTCAGGGTGCTGGGTGCTCAGTGCTCGGGGTGCTGGGTGTTCAGTCCACAGGGTGCTCAGTGATCAGGTTGCTGGGTGCTCAGTGCTCGGGGTGCTGGGTGTTCAGTGCTCGGGGTGCTGGGTGCTCAGTGCTCAGGGTGCTGGGTGCTCAGTGCTCAGTGCTCAGGGTGCTGGTTGCTCAGTACTCAGGGTGCTGGGTGCTCAGTACTCAGGGTGCTGGGTGCTCAGTGCTCAGGGTGCTGGGTGCTCAGTGCTCGCTGTGCTCGGTGCTCAGTACTCAAGGTGCTGGGTGCTCAGTGCTCAGGGTGCTGGGTGCTCAGTGCTCAGGGTGCTCAGTGCTCAGTGCTCAGGGTGCTGGGTGTTCAGTACTCAGGGTGCTGGGTGCTCAGTACTCAGGGTGCTGGGTGCTCAGTGCTCTGGGTGCTGGGTGCTCAGTACGTTGGGTGCTCACTACTCAGGGTGCTGGGTGCTCAGTGCTCAGGGTGCTGGGTGCTCAGTACTCAGTGCTCAGGGTGCTCAGTGCTCAGTGCTCAGGGTGCTGGGTGTTCAGTACTCAGGGTGCTGGGTGCTCAGTACTCAGGGGGCTGGGTGCTCAGTACTCGGGGTGCTCGGTGCTCAGTGCTCAGGGTGCTGGGTGCTCAGAACTCAGGGTGCTGGGTGCTCAGTACTCAGGGTGCTGGGTGCTCATTGCTCAGGGTGCTGGGTACTCAGTGCTCAGGGTGCTCGGTGCTCAGTACTCGGGGTGCTGGGTGCTCATTCTCGGGGTGCTGGGTGCTCAGTGCTCAGGGTGCTGGGTGCTCAGTACTCAGGGTGCTGGGTGCTCAGTGCTCAGGTTGCTGGGTTCTCAGTACTCAGGGTGCTGGGTGCTCAGGGTGCTCGGTGCTCAGTACTCGGGGTGCTGGGTGCTCAGTGCTCAGGGTGCTGGGTGCTCAGTACTCAGGGTGTTTGGTGCTCAGTTCTCTGGGTGCTGTGTGCTCAGTACTCATGTAGCTGGGTGCTCAGTACTCAGGGTGCTGGGTGCTCAGTACTCGGGTGCTGGGTGCTCAGTGCTCAGGGTGCTGGGTGCTCAGTGCTCGGGGTGCTGGGTGCTCAGTGCTCAGTACTCAGGGTGCTGGGTGCTCAGTACTCGGGGTGCTAGGTGCTCAGTGCTCAGTACTCAGGGTGCTGGGTGCTCAGTGCTCAGGGTGCTGGGTGTTCACTGCTCAGGGTGCTGGGTGCTCAGTGCTCAGGGTGCTGGGTACTCAGTGCTCAGGGTACTGGGTGCTCAGTACTCAGGGTGCTGGGTGCTCAGTGCTCAGGGTGCTGGGTGCTCAGTGCTCGGGGTGCTGGGTGCTCAGTGCTCGGGGTGCTGGGTGCTCAGTGCTCGGGGTGCTCGGTGCTCAGTACTCAGGGTGCTGGGTGCTCAGTGCTCGAGGTGCTCAGTACTCAGGGTGCTGTATGTTCAGTGTTCAGGGTGCTGGGTGCTCAGTACTCAGGGTGCTCGGTGCTTAGTACTCAGGGTGCTGGGTGCTCAGTACTCCGGGTGCTGGGTGCTCAGTGCTCGGTGTGCTCGGTGCTCAGTACTCAGTGCTCAGGGTGCTCAGTGCTCAGTGCTCAGGGTGCTGGGTGTTCAGTACTCAGGGTGCTCGGTGCTCAGTGCTCAGGGTGCTGGGTGCTCAGTACTCAGGGTGCTGGGTGCTCAGTACTCAGGGTGCTGGGTGCTCATTTCTCAGGGTGCTGGGTACTCAGTGCTCAGGGTGCTCGGTGCTCAGTACTCGGGGTGCTGGGTGCTCATTCTCGGGGTGCTGGGTGCTCAGTGCTCAGGGTGCTGGGTGCTCAGTACTCAGGGTGCTGGGTGCTCAGTGCTCAGGTTGCTGGGTTCTCAGTACTCAGGCTGCTGGGTGCTCAGTGCTCAGGGTGCTGGGTGCTCAGTGCTCGCTGTGCTCGGTGCTCAGTACTCAAGGTGCTGGGTGCTCAGTGCTCAGTGTGCTGGGTGCTCAGTGCTCAGGGTGCTCAGTGCTCAGTGCTCAGGGTGCTGGGTGTTCAGTACTCAGGGTGCTGGGTGCTCAGTACTCAGGGTGCTGGGTGCTCAGTGCTCAGGGTGCTGGGTGCTCAGTACGTTGGGTGCTCACTACTCAGGGTGCTGGGTGCTCAGTGCTCAGGGTGCTGGGTGCTCAGTACTCAGTGCTCAGGGTGCTCAGTGCTCAGTGCTCAGGGTGCTGGGTGTTCAGTACTCAGGGTGCTGGGTGCTCAGTACTCAGGGGGCTGGGTGCTCAGTACTCGGGGTGCTCGGTGCTCAGTGCTCAGGGTGCTGGGTGCTCAGTACTCAGGGTGCTGGGTGCTCAGTACTCAGGGTGCTGGGTGCTCATTGCTCAGGGTGCTGGGTACTCAGTGCTCAGGGTGCTCGGTGCTCAGTACTCGGGGTGCTGGGTGCTCATTCTCGGGGTGCTGGGTGCTCAGTGCTCAGGGTGCTGGGTGCTCAGTACTCAGGGTGCTGGGTGCTCAGTGCTCAGGTTGCTGGGTTCTCAGTACTCAGGGTGCTGGGTGCTCTGGGTGCTCGGTGCTCAGTACTCGGGGTGCTGGGTGCTCAGTGCTCAGGGTGCTGGGTGCTCAGTACTCAGGGTGTTTGGTGCTCAGTTCTCTGGGTGCTTTGTGCTCAGTACTCATGTAGCTGGGTGCTCAGTACTCAGGGTGCTGGGTGCTCAGTACTCGGGTGCTGGGTGCTCAGTGCTCAGGGTGCTGGGTGCTCAGTGCTCGGGGTGCTGGGTGCTCAGTGCTCAGTACTCAGGGTGCTGGGTGCTCAGTACTCGGGGTGCTAGGTGCTCAGTGCTCAGTACTCAGGGTGCTGGGTGCTCAGTGCTCAGGGTGCTGGGTGTTCACTGCTCAGGGTGCTGGGTGCTCAGTGCTCAGGGTGCTGGGTACTCAGTGCTCAGGGTACTGGGTGCTCAGTACTAAGGGTGCTGGGTGCTCAGTGCTCAGGGTGCTGGGTGCTCAGTGCTCGGGGTGCTGGGTGCTCAGTGCTCGGGGTGCTGGGTGCTCAGTGCTCGGGGTGCTCGGTGCTCAGTACTCAGGGTGCTGGGTGCTCAGTGCTCGAGGTGCTCAGTACTCAGGGTGCTGTATGTTCAGTGTTCAGGGTGCTGGGTGCTCAGTACTCAGGGTGCTCGGTGCTTAGTACTCAGGGTGCTGGGTGCTCAGTACTCCGGGTGCTGGGTGCTCAGTGCTCGGTGTGCTCGGTGCTCAGTACTCAGTGCTCAGGGTGCTCAGTGCTCAGTGCTCAGGGTGCTGGGTGTTCAGTACTCAGGGTGCTCGGTGCTCAGTGCTCAGGGTGCTGGGTGCTCAGTACTCAGGGTGCTGGGTGCTCAGTACTCAGGGTGCTGGGTGCTCATTTCTCAGGGTGCTGGGTACTCAGTGCTCAGGGTGCTCGGTGCTCAGTACTCGGGGTGCTGGGTGCTCATTCTCGGGGTGCTGGGTGCTCAGTGCTCAGGGTGCTGGGTGCTCAGTACTCAGGGTGCTGGGTGCTCAGTGCTCAGGTTGCTGGGTTCTCAGTACTCAGGCTGCTGGGTGCTCAGTGCTCAGGGTGCTGTGTGCTCAGTACTCAGGGTGCTGGGTGCTCAGTGCTCAGGGTGCTGGGTGCTCAGTACTCAGGGTGCTGGGAGCTCAGTGCTCAGGGTGATCGGTGCTCAGTACTCAGGGTGCTCAGTACTCAGGGTACTGGGTGCTCAGTGCTCGGGGTGCTGGGAGCTCAGTAATCAGGGTGCTGGGTGTTCAGTGCTCGGGGTGCTGGCTGCTCAGTGCTCAGGGTGATCGGTGCTCAGTACTCAGGGTGCTGGGTGCTCAGTGCTCGGGGTGCTGGGTGTTCAGTCCACAGGGTGCTCAGTGATCAGGTTGCTGGGTGCTCAGTGCTCGGGGTGCTGGGTGTTCAGTGCTCGGGTTGCTGGGTGCTCAGTGCTCAGGGTGCTGGGTGCTCAGTGCTCAGTGCTCAGGGTGCTGGTTGCTCAGTACTCAGGGTGCTGGGTGCTCAGTACTCAGGGTGCTGGGTGCTCAGTGCTCAGGGTGCTAGGTGCTCAGTACTCAAGGTGCTGGGTGATCAGTGCTCGGGGTGCTGGGTGCTCAGTGCTCAGGGTGCTGGGTGCTCAGTGCTCAGGGTGCTGGGTGCTCAGTACTCAGGGTGCTGGGTGCTCAGTGCTCGGGGTGCTCGGTGCTCAGTACTCAAGGTGCTGGGTGCTCAGTGCTCAGGGTGCTGGGTGCTCAGTGCTCAGGGTGCTCATTGCTCAGGGCTCAGGGTGCTGGGTGTTCAGTACTCAGGGTGCTGGGTGCTCAGTACTCAGGGTGCTGGGTGCTCAGTGCTCAGGGTGCTGGGTGCTCAGTGCTCGGGGTGATCGGTGCTCAGTACTCAGGGTGCTGGGTGCTCAGTGCTCGGGGTGCTCGGAGCTCAGTACTCAGGGTGCTGGGTGCTCAGTGCTCGGGGTGATCGGTGCTCAGTACTCAGGTTGCTGGGTGCTCAGTGCTCGGGGTGCTCGGTGCTCAGTACGTTGGGTGCTCAGTGCTCAGGGTGCTGGGTGCTCAGTGCTCGGGGTGATCGGTGCTCAGTACTCAGGGTGCTGGGTGCTCAGTACTCGGGGTGCTGGGTGCTCAGTACTCGGGTTGCTGGGTGCTCAGTACTCAGGGTGCTGGGTGCTCTGTACTCGGGAGCTGGGTGCTCAGTGCTCAGGGTGCTGGGTGCTCAGTGCTCGGTGTGCTGGGTGCTCAGTGCTCAGTACTCAGGGTGCTGGGTGCTCAGTGCTCAGTACTCAGGGTGCTGGGTGCTCAGTGCTCAGGGTGCTGTGTGCTCAGTGCTCAGGGTACTGGGTGCTCAGTGCTCAGGGTGCTGGGTACTCAGTGCTCAGGGTGCTGGGTGCTCAGTACTCAGGGTGCTGGGTGCTCAGTACTCAGGGTGCTGGGTGATCAGTGCTCGGGGTGCTGGGTGCTCAGTGCTCGGGGTGCTGGGTGCTCAGTGCTCGGGGTGCTCGGTGCTCAGTACTCAGGGTGCTGGGTGCTCAGTGCTCGAGGTGCTCAGTACTCAGGGTGCTGTATGTTCAGTGTTCAGGGTGCTGGGTGCTCAGTACTCAGGGTGCTCGGTGCTTAGTACTCAGGGTGCTGGGTGCTCAGTACTCCGGGTGCTGGGTGCTCAGTGCTCGGTGTGCTCGGTGCTCAGTACTCAGTGCTCAGGGTGCTCAGTGCTCAGTGCTCAGGGTGCTGGGTGTTCAGTACTCAGGGTGCTGGGTGCTCTGTACTCAGGGGGCTGGGTGCTCAGTACTCGGGGTGCTCGGTGCTCAGTGCTCAGGGTGCTGGGTGCTCAGTACTCAGGGTGCTGAGTGCTCAGTCCTCAGGGTGCTGGGTGCTCATTGCTCAGGGTGCTGGGTACTCAGTGCTCAGGGTGCTCGGTGCTCAGTACTCGGGGTGCTGGGTGCTCATTCTCGGGGTGCTGGGTGCTCAGTGCTCAGGGTGCTGGGTGCTCAGTGCTCAGGTTGCTGGGTTCTCAGTACTCAGGCTGCTGGGTGCTCAGTGCTCAGGGTGCTGTGTGCTCAGTACTCAGGGTGCTGGGTGCTCAGTGCTCAGGGTGCTGGGTGCTCAGTACTCAGGGTGCTGGGAGCTCAGTGCTCAGGGTGATCGGTGCTCAGTACTCAGGGTGCTCAGTACTCAGGGTACTGGGTGCTCAGTGCTCGGGGTGCTGGGAGCTCAGTAATCAGGGTGCTGGGTGCTCAGTGCTCGGGGTGCTGGGTGCTCAGTGCTCAGGGTGATCGGTGCTCAGTACTCAGGGTGCTGGGTGCTCAGTGCTCGGGGTGCTGGGTGTTCAGTCCACAGGGTGCTCAGTGATCAGGTTGCTGGGTGCTCAGTGCTCGGGGTTCTGGGTGTTCAGTGCTCGGGGTGCTGGGTGCTCAGTGCTCAGGGTGCTGGGTGCTCAGCGCTCAGTGCTCAGGGTGCTGGTTGCTCAGTACTCAGGGTGCTGGGTGCTCAGTACTCAGGGTGCTGGGTGCTCAGTGCTCAGGGTGCTGGGTGCTCAGTGCTCGCTGTGCTCGGTGCTCAGTACTCAAGGTGCTGGGTGCTCAGTGCTCAGGGTGCTGGGTGCTCAGTGCTCAGGGTGCTCAGTGCTCAGTGCTCAGGGTGCTGGGTGTTCAGTACTCAGGGTGCTGGGTGCTCAGTACTCAGGGTGCTGGGTGCTCAGTGCTCAGGGTGCTGGGTGCTCAGTGCTCGGGGTGATCGGTGCTCAGTACTCAGGGTGCTGGGTGCTCAGTGCTCGGGGTGCTCGGAGCTCAGTACTCAGGGTGCTGGGTGCTCAGTGCTCGGGGTGATCGGTGCTCAGTACTCAGGGTGCTGGGTGCTCAGTGCTCGGGGTGCTCGGTGCTCAGTACGTTGGGTGCTCACTACTCAGGGTGCTGGGTGCTCAGTGCTCAGGGTGCTGGGTGCTCAGTACTCCGGGTGCTGGGTGCTCAGTGCTCGGTGTGCTCGGTGCTCAGTACTCAGTGCTCAGGGTGCTCAGTGCTCAGTGCTCAGGGTGCTGGGTGTTCAGTACTCAGGGTGCTGGGTGCTCAGTACTCAGGGGGCTGGGTGCTCAGTACTCGGGGTGCTCGGTGCTCAGTGCTCAGGGTGCTGGGTGCTCAGTACTCAGGGTGCTGGGTGCTCAGTACTCAGGGTGCTGGGTGCTCATTGCTCAGGGTGCTGGGTACTCAGTGCTCAGGGTGCTCGGTGCTCAGTACTCGGGGTGCTGGGTGCTCATTCTCGGGGTGCTGGGTGCTCAGTGCTCAGGGTGCTGGGTGCTCAGTACTCAGGGTGCTGGGTGCTCAGTGCTCAGGTTGCTGGGTTCTCAGTACTCAGGCTGCTGGGTGCTCAGTGCTCAGGGTGCTGTGTGCTCAGTACTCAGGGTGCTGGGTGCTCAGTGCTCAGGGTGCTGGGTGCTCAGTACTCAGGGTGCTGGGAGCTCAGTGCTCAGGGTGATCGGTGCTCAGTACTCAGGGTGCTCAGTACTCAGGGTACTGGGTGCTCAGTGCTCGGGGTGCTGGGAGCTCAGTAATCAGGGTGCTGGGTGCTCAGTGCTCGGGGTGCTGGGTGCTCAGTGCTCAGGGTGATCGGTGCTCAGTACTCAGGGTGCTGGGTGCTCAGTGCTCGGGGTGCTGGGTGTTCAGTCCACAGGGTGCTCAGTGATCAGGTTGCTGGGTGCTCAGTGCTCGGGGTGCTGGGTGTTCAGTGCTCAGGGTGCTGGGTGCTCAGTGCTCAGGGTGCTGGGTGCTCAGTGCTCAGTGCTCAGGGTGCTGGTTGCTCAGTACTCAGGGTGCTGGGTGCTCAGTACTCAGGGTGCTGGGTGCTCAGTGCTCAGGGTGTTAGGTGCTCAGTACTCAAGGTGCTGGGTGATCAGTGCTCGGGGTGCTGGGTGCTCAGTGCTCAGGGTGCTGGGTGCTCAGTGCTCAGGGTGCTGGGTGCTCAGTACTCAGGGTGCTGGGTGCTCAGTGCTCGGGGTGCTCGGTGCTCAGTACTCAAGGTGCTGGGTGCTCAGTGCTCAGGGTGCTGGGTGCTCAGTGCTCAGGGTGCTCAGTGCTCAGTGCTCAGGGTGCTGGGTGTTCAGTACTCAGGGTGCTGGGTGCTCAGTACTCAGGGTGCTGGGTGCTCAGTGCTCAGGGTGCTGGGTGCTCAGTGCTCGGGGTGATCGGTGCTCAGTACTCAGGGTGCTGGGTGCTCAGTGCTCGGGGTGCTCGGAGCTCAGTACTCAGGGTGCTGGGTGCTCAGTGCTCGGGGTGATCGGTGCTCAGTACTCAGGGTGCTGGGTGCTCAGTGCTCGGGGTGCTCGGTGCTCAGTACGTTGGGTGCTCACTACTCAGGGTGCTGGGTGCTCAGTGCTCAGGGTGCTGGGTGCTCAGTGCTCAGGGTGCTGGGTGCTCAGTGCTCAGGGTGCTGGGTGCTCAGTACTCAGGGTGCTGGGTGCTCAGTGCTCGGGGTGCTGGGTGCTCAGTGCTCGGGGTGCTGAGTGCTCAGTACTCAGGGTGCTGGGTGCTCAGTACTCGGGCTGCTGGGTGCTCAGTACTCGGGTTGCTGGGTGCTCAGTACTCAGGGTGCTGGGTGCTCTGTACTCGGGAGCTGGGTGCTCAGTGCTCAGGGTGCTGGGTGCTCAGTGCTCGGTGTGCTGGGTGCTCAGTGCTCAGTACTCAGGGTGCTGGGTGCTCAGTGCTCAGTACTCAGGGTGCTGGTTGCTCAGTGCTCAGGGTGCTGTGTGCTCAGTGCTCAGGGTACTGGGTGCTCAGTGCTCAGGGTGCTGGGTACTCAGTGCTCAGGGTGCTGGGTGCTCAGTACTCAGGGTGCTGGGTGCTCAGTACTCAGGGTGCTGGGTGCTCAGTGCTCGGGGTGCTGGGTGCTCAGTGCTCGGGGTGCTGGGTGCTCAGTGCTCGGGGTGCTCGGTGCTCAGTACTCAGGGTGCTGGGTGCTCAGTGCTCGAGGTGCTCAGTACTCAGGGTGCTGTATGTTCAGTGTTCAGGCTGCTGGGTGCTCAGTACTCAGGGTGCTCGGTGCTTAGTACTCAGGGTGCTAGGTGCTCAGTACTCCGGGTGCTGGGTGCTCAGTGCTCGGTGTGCTCGGTGCTCAGTACTCAGTGCTCAGGGTGCTCAGTGCTCAGTGCTCAGGGTGCTGGGTGTTCAGTACTCAGGGTGCTGGGTGCTATGTACTCAGGGGGCTGGGTGCTCAGGACTCGGGGTGCTCGGTGCTCAGTGCTCAGGGTGCTGGGTGCTCAGTACTCAGGGTGCTGAGTGCTCAGTCCTCAGGGTGCTGGGTGCTCATTGCTCAGGGTGCTGGGTACTCAGTGCTCAGGGTGCTCGGTGCTCAGTACTCGGGGTGCTGGGTGCTCATTCTCGGGGTGCTGGGTGCTCAGTGCTCAGGGTGCTGGGTGCTCAGTACTCAGGGTGCTGGGTGCTCAGTGCTCAGGTTGCTGGGTTCTCAGTACTCAGGCTGCTGGGTGCTCAGTGCTCAGGGTGCTGTGTGCTCAGTACTCAGGGTGCTGGGTGCTCAGTGCTCAGGGTGCTGGGTGCTCAGTACTCAGGGTGCTGGGAGCTCAGTGCTCAGGGTGATCGGTGCTCAGTACTCAGGGTGCTCAGTACTCAGGGTACTGGGTGCTCAGTGCTCGGGGTGCTGGGAGCTCAGTAATCAGGGTGCTGGGTGCTCAGTGCTCGGGGTGCTGGGTGCTCAGTGCTCAGGGTGATCGGTGCTCAGTACTCAGGGTGCTGGGTGCTCAGTGCTCGGGGTGCTGGGTGTTCAGTCCACAGGGTGCTCAGTGATCAGGTTGCTGAGTGCTCAGTGCTCGGGGTGCTGGGTGTTCAGTGCTCGGGGTGCTGGGTGCTCAGTGCTCAGGGTGCTGGGTGCTCAGTGCTCAGTGCTCAGGGTGCTGGTTGCTCAGTACTCAGGGTGCTGGGTGCTCAGTACTCAGGGTGCTGGGTGCTCAGTGCTCAGGGTGCTGGGTGCTCAGTGCTCGCTGTGCTCGGTGCTCAGTACTCAAGGTGCTGGGTGCTCAGTGCTCAGGGTGCTGGGTGCTCAGTGCTCAGGGTGCTCAGTGCTCAGTGCTCAGGGTGCTGGGTGTTCAGTACTCAGGGTGCTGGGTGCTCAGTACTCAGGGTGCTGGGTGCTCAGTGCTCAGGGTGCTGGGTGCTCAGTGCTCGGGGTGATCGGTGCTCAGAACTCAGGGTGCTGGGTGCTCAGTGCTCGGGGTGCTCGGAGCTCAGTACTCAGGGTGCTGGGTGCTCAGTGCTCGGGGTGATCGGTGCTCAGTACTCAGGGTGCTGGGTGCTCAGTGCTCGGGGTGCTCGGTGCTCAGTACGTTGGGTGCTCACTACTCAGGGTGCTGGGTGCTCAGTGCTCAGGGTGCTGGGTGCTCAGTACTCCGGGTGCTGGGTGCTCAGTGCTCGGTGTGCTCGGTGCTCAGTACTCAGTGCTCAGGGTGCTCAGTGCTCAGTGCTCAGGGTGCTGGGTGTTCAATACTCAGGGTGCTGGGTGCTCAGTACTCAGGGGGCTGGGTGCTCAGTACTCGGGGTGCTCGGTGCTCAGTGCTCAGGGTGCTGGGTGCTCAGTACTCAGGGTGCTGGGTGCTCAGTACTCAGGGTGCTGGGTGCTCATTGCTCAGGGTGCTGGGTACTCAGTGCTCAGGGTGCTCGGTGCTCAGTACTCGGGGTGCTGGGTGCTCATTCTCGGGGTGCTGGGTGCTCAGTGCTCAGGGTGCTGGGTGCTCAGTACTCAGGGTGCTGGGTGCTCAGTGCTCAGGTTGCTGGGTTCTCAGTACTCAGGGTGCTGGGTGCTCAGGGTGCTCGGTGCTCAGTACTCGGGGTGCTGGGTGCTCAGTGCTCAGGGTGCTGGGTGCTCAGTACTCAGGGTGTTTGGTGCTCAGTTCTCTGGGTGCTGTGTGCTCAGTACTCATGTAGCTGGGTGCTCAGTACTCAGGGTGCTGGGTGCTCAGTACTCGGGTGCTGGGTGCTCAGTGCTCAGGGTGCTGGGTGCTCAGTGCTCGGGGTGCTGGGTGCTCAGTGCTCAGTACTCAGGGTGCTGGGTGCTCAGTACTCGGGGTGCTAGGTGCTCAGTGCTCAGTACTCAGGGTGCTGGGTGCTCAGTGTTCAGGGTGCTGGGTGTTCACTGCTCAGGGTGCTGGGTGCTCAGTGCTCAGGGTGCTGGGTACTCAGTGCTCAGGGTACTGGGTACTCAGTACTCAGGGTGCTGGGTGCTCAGTGCTCAGGGTGCTGGGTGCTCAGTGCTCGGGGTGCTGGGTGCTCAGTGCTCGGGGTGCTGGGTGCTCAGTGCTCGGGGTGCTTGGTGCTCAGTACTCAGGGTGCTGGGTGCTCAGTGCTCGAGGTGCTCAGTACTCAGGGTGCTGTATGTTCAGTGTTCAGGGTGCTGGGTGCTCAGTACTCAGGGTGCTCGGTGCTTAGTACTCAGGGTGCTGGGTGCTCAGTACTCCGGGTTCTGGGTGCTCAGTGCTCGGTGTGCTCGGTGCTCAGTACTCAGTGCTCAGGGTGCTCAGTGCTCAGTGCTCAGGGTGCTGGGTGTTCAGTACTCAGGGTGCTCGGTGCTCAGTGCTCAGGGTGCTGGGTGCTCAGTACTCAGGGTGCTGGGTGCTCAGTACTCAGGGTGCTGGGTGCTCATTGCTCAGGGTGCTGGGTACTCAGTGCTCAGGGTGCTCGGTGCTCAGTACTCGGGGTGCTGGGTGCTCATTCTCGGGGTGCTGGGTGCTCAGTGCTCAGGGTGCTGGGTGCTCAGTACTCAGGGTGCTGGGTGCTCAGTGCTCAGGTTGCTGGGTTCTCAGTACTCAGGCTGCTGGGTGCTCAGTGCTCAGGGTGCTGTGTGCTCAGTACTCAGGGTGCTGGGTGCTCAGTGCTCAGGGTGCTGGGTGCTCAGTACTCAGGGTGCTGGGAGCTCAGTGCTCAGGGTGATCGGTGCTCAGTACTCAGGGTGCTCAGTACTCAGGGTACTGGGTGCTCAGTGCTCGGGGTGCTGGGAGCTCAGTAATCAGGGTGCTGGGTGCTCAGTGCTCGGGGTGCTGGGTGCTCAGTGCTCAGGGTGATCGGTGCTCAGTACTCAGGGTGCTGGGTGCTCAGTGCTCGGGGTGCTGGGTGTTCAGTCCACAGGGTGCTCAGTGATCAGGTTGCTGGGTGCTCAGTGCTCGGGGTGCTGGGTGTTCAGTGCTCGGGGTGCTGGGTGCTCAGTGCTCAGGGTGCTGGGTGCTCAGTGCTCAGTGCTCAGGGTGCTGGTTGCTCAGTACTCAGGGTGCTGGGTGCTCAGTACTCAGGGTGCTGGGTGCTCAGTGCTCAGGGTGCTAGGTGCTCAGTACTCAAGGTGCTGGGTGATCAGTGCTCAGGGTGCTGGGTGCTCAGTGCTCAGGGTGCTGGGTGCTCAGTGCTCAGGGTGCTGGGTGCTCAGTACTCAGGGTGCTGGGTGCTTAGTGCTCGGGGTGCTCGGTGCTCAGTACTCAAGGTGCTGGGTGCTCAGTGCTCAGGGTGCTGGGTGCTCAGTGCTCAGGGTGCTCAGTGCTCAGTGCTCAGGGTGCTGGGTGTTCAGTACTCAGGGTGCTGGGTGCTCAGTACTCAGGGTGCTGGGTGCTCAGTGCTCAGGGTGCTGGGTGCTCAGTGCTCGGGGTGATCGGTGCTCAGTACTCAGGGTGCTGGGTGCTCAGTGCTCGGGGTGCTCGGAGCTCAGTACTCAGGGTGCTGGGTGCTCAGTGCTCGGGGTGATCGGTGCTCAGTACTCAGGGTGCTGGGTGCTCAGTGCTCGGGGTGCTCGGTGCTCAGTACTCGGGGTGCTGGGTGCTCATTCTCGGGGTGCTGGGTGCTCAGTGCTCAGGGTGCTGGGTGCTCAGTACTCAGGGTGCTGGGTGCTCAGTGCTCAGGTTGCTGGGTTCTCAGTACTCAGGGTGCTGGGTGCTCAGGGTGCTCGGTGCTCAGTACTCGGGGTGCTGGGTGCTCAGTGCTCAGGGTGCTGGGTGCTCAGTACTCAGGGTGTTTGGTGCTCAGTTCTCTGGGTGCTGTGTGCTCAGTACTCATGTAGCTGGGTGCTCAGTACTCAGGGTGCTGGGTGCTCAGTACTCGGGTGCTGGGTGCTCAGTGCTCAGGGTGCTGGGTGCTCAGTGCTCGGGGTGCTGGGTGCTCAGTGCTCAGTACTCAGGGTGCTGGGTGCTCAGTACTCGGGGTGCTAGGTGCTCAGTGCTCAGTACTCAGGGTGCTGGGTGCTCAGTGTTCAGGGTGCTGGGTGTTCACTGCTCAGGGTGCTGGGTGCTCAGTGCTCAGGGTGCTGGGTACTCAGTGCTCAGGGTACTGGGTACTCAGTACTCAGGGTGCTGGGTGCTCAGTGCTCAGGGTGCTGGGTGCTCAGTGCTCGGGGTGCTGGGTGCTCAGTGCTCGGGGTGCTGGGTGCTCAGTGCTCGGGGTGCTTGGTGCTCAGTACTCAGGGTGCTGGGTGCTCAGTGCTCGAGGTGCTCAGTACTCAGGGTGCTGTATGTTCAGTGTTCAGGGTGCTGGGTGCTCAGTACTCAGGGTGCTCGGTGCTTAGTACTCAGGGTGCTGGGTGCTCAGTACTCCGGGTGCTGGGTGCTCAGTGCTCGGTGTGCTCGGTGCTCAGTACTCAGTGCTCAGGGTGCTCAGTGCTCAGTGCTCAGGGTGCTGGGTGTTCAGTACTCAGGGTGCTCGGTGCTCAGTGCTCAGGGTGCTGGGTGCTCAGTACTCAGGGTGCTGGGTGCTCAGTACTCAGGGTGCTGGGTGCTCATTGCTCAGGGTGCTGGGTACTCAGTGCTCAGGGTGCTCGGTGCTCAGTACTCGGGGTGCTGGGTGCTCATTCTCGGGGTGCTGGGTGCTCAGTGCTCAGGGTGCTGGGTGCTCAGTACTCAGGGTGCTGGGTGCTCAGTGCTCAGGTTGCTGGGTTCTCAGTACTCAGGCTGCTGGGTGCTCAGTGCTCAGGGTGCTGTGTGCTCAGTACTCAGGGTGCTGGGTGCTCAGTGCTCAGGGTGCTGGGTGCTCAGTACTCAGGGTGCTGGGAGCTCAGTGCTCAGGGTGATCGGTGCTCAGTACTCAGGGTGCTCAGTACTCAGGGTACTGGGTGCTCAGTGCTCGGGGTGCTGGGAGCTCAGTAATCAGGGTGCTGGGTGCTCAGTGCTCGGGGTGCTGGGTGCTCAGTGCTCAGGGTGATCGGTGCTCAGTACTCAGGGTGCTGGGTGCTCAGTGCTCGGGGTGCTGGGTGTTCAGTCCACAGGGTGCTCAGTGATCAGGTTGCTGGGTGCTCAGTGCTCGGGGTGCTGGGTGTTCAGTGCTCGGGGTGCTGGGTGCTCAGTGCTCAGGGTGCTGGGTGCTCAGTGCTCAGTGCTCAGGGTGCTGGTTGCTCAGTACTCAGGGTGCTGGGTGCTCAGTACTCAGGGTGCTGGGTGCTCAGTGCTCAGGGTGCTAGGTGCTCAGTACTCAAGGTGCTGGGTGATCAGTGCTCAGGGTGCTGGGTGCTCAGTGCTCAGGGTGCTGGGTGCTCAGTGCTCAGGGTGCTGGGTGCTCAGTACTCAGGGTGCTGGGTGCTCAGTGCTCGGGGTGCTCGGTGCTCAGTACTCAAGGTGCTGGGTGCTCAGTGCTCAGGGTGCTGGGTGCTCAGTGCTCAGGGTGCTCAGTGCTCAGTGCTCAGGGTGCTGGGTGTTCAGTACTCAGGGTGCTGGGTGCTCAGTACTCAGGGTGCTGGGTGCTCAGTGCTCAGGGTGCTGGGTGCTCAGTGCTCGGGGTGATCGGTGCTCAGTACTCAGGGTGCTGGGTGCTCAGTGCTCGGGGTGCTCGGAGCTCAGTACTCAGGGTGCTGGGTGCTCAGTGCTCGGGGTGATCGGTGCTCAGTACTCAGGGTGCTGGGTGCTCAGTGCTCGGGGTGCTCGGTGCTCAGTACGTTGGGTGCTCACTACTCAGGGTGCTGGGTGCTCAGTGCTCAGGGTGCTGGGTGCTCAGTGCTCAGGGTGCTGGGTGCTCAGTGCTCAGGGTGCTGGGTGCTCAGTACTCAGGGTGCTGGGTGCTCAGTGCTCGGGGTGCTGGGTGCTCAGTGCTCGGGGTGCTGAGTGCTCAGTACTCAGGGTGCTGGGTGCTCAGTACTCGGGGTGCTGGGTGCTCAGTACTCGGGTTGCTGGGTGCTCAGTACTCAGGGTGCTGGGTGCTCTGTACTCGGGAGCTGGGTGCTCAGTGCTCAGGGTGCTGGGTGCTCAGTGCTCGGTGTGCTGGGTGCTCAGTGCTCAGTACTCAGGGTGCTGGGTGCTCAGTGCTCAGTACTCAGGGTGCTGGGTGCTCAGTGCTCAGGGTGCTGTGTGCTCAGTGCTCAGGGTACTGGGTGCTCAGTGCTCAGGGTGCTGGGTACTCAGTGCTCAGGGTGCTGGGTGCTCAGTACTCAGGGTGCTGGGTGCTCAGTACTCAGGGTGCTGGGTGCTCAGTGCTCGGGGTGCTGGGTGCTCAGTGCTCGGGGTGCTGGGTGCTCAGTGCTCGGGGTGCTCGGTGCTCAGTACTCAGGGTGCTGGGTGCTCAGTGCTCGAGGTGCTCAGTACTCAGGGTGCTGTGTGTTCAGTGCTCAGGGTGCTGTGTGCTCAGTGCTCAGGGTGCTGGGTGCTCAGTGCTCAGGGTGCTGGGTACTCAGTGCTCAGGGTGCTGGGTGCTCAGTACTCAGGGTGCTGTGTGCTCAGTACTCAGGGTGCTGGGTGCTCAGTGCTCGGGGTGCTCGGTGCTCAGTGCTCAAGGTGCTGGGTGCTCAGTACTCAGGGTGCTCAATGCTCAGGGTGCTGGGTGCTCAGTACTCAGGGTGCTGGGTGCTCAGTGCTCAGGGTGCTCGGTGCTCAGTACGTTGGGTGCTCAGTACTCAGGGTGCTGGGGGCTCAGGGCTCAGGGTGCTGGGTGCTCAGTGCTCAGGGTGCTGGGTGCTCAGTACTCAGGGTGCTGGGTGCTCGGTGCTCAGTATGCTGGGTGCTCAGTACTCAGGGTGCTGGGTGCTCAGTGCTCGTGGTGCTCGGTGCTCAGTACGCTAGGTGCTCAGTACTCAGTGTGCTGGGTGCTCAGTACTCAGGGTGCAGGGTGCTCAGTACTCAGGGTGCTGGGTGCTTAGTACTCATGGTGCTGGGTGCTCAGTGCTCGGGGTGCTGGGTGCTCTGTGCTCAGTACTCAGGGTGCTGGGTGCTCAGTGCTCAGGGTGCTGGGTGCTCAGTACTCAGGGTGCTGGGTGCTCAGTACTCCGGGTGCTGGGTGCTCAGTTCTCTGGGTGCTCGGTGCTCAGTACTCAGGGCTCAGGGTGCTCAGTGCTCAGTGCTCAGGGTGCCGCGTGTTCAGTACTCAGGATGCTGGGTGCTCAGTGCTCAGGGTGCTGGGGGCTCAGTACTCAGGGTGCTGGGTGCTCAGTACTCAGGGTGCTGGGTGCTCAGTGCTCAGCGTGCTGGGTACTCAGTGCTCAGGGTGCTCGGTGCTCAGTACTCGGGGTGCTGGGTGCTCATTCTCGGGGTGCTGGGTGCTCAGTGCTCGGGGTGCTGGGTGCTCAGTACTCAGCGTGCTGGGTGCTCAGTGCTCAGGGTGCTGGGTGCTCAGTACTCAGGGTGATGGGTGCTCAGTGCTCAGGGTGCTGGGTGCTCAGTACTCAGGGTGCTGGGTGCTCAGTACTCAGGGTTCTGGGAGCTCATTGCTCAGGGTGATCGGTGCTCAGTACTCAGGGTGCTCAGTACTCAGGGTGCTGGGTGCTCAGTGCTCGGGGTGCTGGGTGCTCAGTACTCAGGGTGCTGTGTGCTCAGTGCTCGGGGTTCTGGGTGCTCAGTGCTCAGGGTGCTGGGTGCTCAGTCCTCAGGGTGCTCAGTGCTCAGGGTGCTGGGTGCTCAGTGCTCGGGGTGCTCGGTGCTCAGTACTCAGGGTGCTGAGTGCTCAGTACTCAGGGTGCTGGGTGCTCAGTACTCAGGGTGCTGGGTGCTCGGTGCTCAGTGTGCTGGGTGATCAGTGCTCAGTGTGCTGGGTGCTCAGTGATCAGGGTGCTGGGTGCTCAGTGCTCAGGATGCTGTTTGCTCAGTGCTCAGGGTGCTGGGTGCTCAGTACTCAGGGTGCTGGGTGCTCAGTGCTCGGGGTGCTGGGTGCTCTGTACTCGGGAGCTGGGTGCTCAGTGCTCAGGGTGCTGGGTGCTCAGTGCTCGGTGTGCTGGGTGCTCAGTGCTCAGTACTCAGGGTGCTGGGTGCTCAGTGCTCAGTACTCAGGGTGCTGGGTGCTCAGTGCTCAGGGTGCTGTGTGCTCAGTGCTCAGGGTACTGGGTGCTCAGTGCTCAGGGTGCTGGGTACTCAGTGCTCAGGGTGCTGGGTGCTCAGTACTCAGGGTGCTGGGTGCTCAGTACTCAGGGTGCTGGGTGCTCAGTGCTCGGGGTGCTGGGTGCTCAGTGCTCGGGGTGCTGGGTGCTCAGTGCTCGGGGTGCTCGGTGCTCAGTACTCAGGGTGCTGGGTGCTCAGTGCTCGAGGTGCTCAGTACTCAGGGTGCTGTGTGTTCAGTGCTCAGGGTGCTGTGTGCTCAGTGCTCAGGGTGCTGGGTGCTCAGTGCTCAGGGTGCTGGGTACTCAGTGCTCAGGGTGCTGGGTGCTCAGTACTCAGGGTGCTGGGTGCTCAGTACTCAGGGTGCTGGGTGCTCAGTGCTCGGGGTGCTCGGTGCTCAGTGCTCAAGGTGCTGGGTGCTCAGTACTCAGGGTGCTCAATGCTCAGGGTGCTGGGTGCTCAGTACTCAGGGTGCTGGGTGCTCAGTGCTCAGGGTGCTCGGTGCTCAGTACGTTGGGTGCTCAGTACTCAGGGTGCTGGGGGCTCAGGGCTCAGGGTGCTGGGTGCTCAGTGCTCAGGGTGCTGGGTGCTCAGTACTCAGGGTGCTGGGTGCTCGGTGCTCAGTATGCTGGGTGCTCAGTACTCAGGGTGCTGGGTGCTCAGTGCTCGTGGTGCTCGGTGCTCAGTACGCTAGGTGCTCAGTACTCAGTGTGCTGGGTGCTCAGTACTCAGGGTGCAGGGTGCTCAGTACTCAGGGTGCTGGGTGCTTAGTACTCATGGTGCTGGGTGCTCAGTGCTCGGGGTGCTGGGTGCTCTGTGCTCAGTACTCAGGGTGCTGGGTGCTCAGTGCTCAGGGTGCTGGGTGCTCAGTACTCAGGGTGCTGGGTGCTCAGTACTCCGGTTGCTGGGTGCTCAGTTCTCTGGGTGCTCGGTGCTCAGTACTCAGGGCTCAGGGTGCTCAGTGCTCAGTGCTCAGGGTGCCGCGTGTTCAGTACTCAGGATGCTGGGTGCTCAGTGCTCAGGGTGCTGGGGGCTCAGTACTCAGGGTGCTGGGTGCTCAGTACTCAGGGTGCTGGGTGCTCAGTGCTCAGCGTGCTGGGTACTCAGTGCTCAGGGTGCTCAGTGCTCAGTACTCGGGGTGCTGGGTGCTCATTCTCGGGGTGCTGGGTGCTCAGTGCTCGGGGTGCTGGGTGCTCAGTACTCAGCGTGCTGGGTGCTCAGTGCTCAGGGTGCTGGGTGCTCAGTACTCAGGGTGATGGGTGCTCAGTGCTCAGGGTGCTGGGTGCTCAGTACTCAGGGTGATGGGTGCTCAGTGCTCAGGGTGCTGGGTGCTCAGTACTCAGGGTTCTGGGAGCTCATTGCTCAGGGTGATCGGTGCTCAGTACTCAGGGTGCTCAGTACTCAGGGTGCTGGGTGCTCAGTGCTCGGGGTGCTGGGTGCTCAGTACTCAGGGTGCTGTGTGCTCAGTGCTCGGGGTTCTGGGTGCTCAGTGCTCAGGGTGCTGGGTGCTCAGTCCTCAGGGTGCTCAGTGCTCAGGGTGCTGGGTGCTCAGTGCTCGGGGTGCTCGGTGCTCAGTACTCAGGGTGCTGAGTGCTCAGTACTCAGGGTGCTGGGTGCTCAGTACTCAGGGTGCTGGGTGCTCGGTGCTCAGTGTGCTGGGTGATCAGTGCTCAGTGTGCTGGGTGCTCAGTGATCAGGGTGCTGGGTGCTCAGTGCTCAGGATGCTGTTTGCTCAGTGCTCAGGGTGCTGGGTGCTCAGTACTCAGGGTGCTGGGTGCTTAGTGCTCCGTTTGCTCGGCGCCCAGTGCTCAGGGTGCTGGGTGCTCAGTGCGCGAGGCGCTCAGTACTCAGAGTGCTGTGTGTTCAGTGCTCAGGGTGCTGGGTGCTCAGTACTCAGGGTGCTCGGTGCTTAGTACTCATGGTGCTGGGTGCTCAGTACTCCGGGTGCTGGGTGCTCAGTGCTCGGGGTGCTCGGTGCTCAGTACGTTGGGTGCTCACTACTCAGGGTGCTGCGTGCTCAGTGCTCAGGGTGCTGGATGCTCAGTGCTCAGGATGCTGTTTGCTCAGTGCTCAGGGTGCTGGGTGCTCAGTACTCAGGGTGCTGGGTGCTCAGTACTCGGGGTGCTGGGTGCTCAGTATTCAGGGTGCTGGGTGCTCAGTACTCATTGTGCTGGGTGCTCAGTACTCGGGTGCTGGGTGCTCAGTGCTCAGGGTGCTGGGTGCTCAGTGCTCAGGATGCTGTTTGCTCAGTGCTCAGGGTGCTGGGTGCTCAGTACTCAGGGTGCTGGGTGCTCAGTGCTCGGGGTGCTCGGTGCCCAGTGCTCAGGGTGCTGGGTGCTCAGTGCGCCAGTTGCTCAGTACTCAGAGTGCTGTGTGTTCAGTTCTCAGGGTGCTGGGTGCTCAGTACTCAGGGTGCTTGGTGCTTAGTACTCATGGTGCTGGGTGCTCAGTACTCCGGGTGCTGGGTGCTCAGTGCTCGGGGTGCTCGGTGCTCAGTACGTTGGGTGCTCACTACTCAGGGTGCTGCGTGCTCAGTGCTCAGGGTGCTGGGTGCTCAGTGCTCAGGATGCTGTTTGCTCAGTGCTCAGGGTGCTGGGTGCTCAGTACTCAGGGTGCTGGGTGCTCAGTGCTCGGGGTTCTGGGTGCTCAGTTCTCAGGGTGCTGGGTGCTCAGTACTCAGGGTGCTGGGTGCTCAGTACTCGTGGTGCTGGGTGCTCAGTATTCAGGGTGCTGGGTGCTCAGTACTCATTGTGCTGGGTGATCAGTACTCGGGTGCTGGGTGCTCAGTGCTCGGGGTGCTGCGTGCTCAGTGCTCAGTACTCAGGGTCCTGGGTGCTCAGTACTCAGGGTGCTGTGTGCTCAGTGCTCAGGGTGCTGGGTGCTCAGTGCTCAGGGTGCTGGGTGCTCAGTGCTCAGGGTGCTGGGTGCTCAGTACTCAGGGTGCTGGGTGCTCAGTGCTCGGGGTGCTGGGTGCTCAGTGCTCAGGGTGCTGGGTGCTCAGTACTCAGGGTGTTGGGTGCTCAGTACTCAGGGTGCTGGGTGCTCAGTACTCAGGTAGCTGGGTGCTCAGTACTCAGGGTGCTGGGTGCTCAGTACTCGGGTGCTGGGTGCTCAGTGCTCAGGGTGCTGGGTGCTCAGTGCTCGGGTTCTGGGTGCTCAGTGCTCAGTACTCAGGGTGCTGGGTGCTCAGTGCTCAGGGTGCTGGGTGCTCACTGCTCAGGGTGCTGGGTGCTCAGTGCTCAGGGTGCTGGGTACTCAGTGCTCAGGGTACTGGGTGCTCAGTACTCAGGGTGCTGGGTGCTCAGTGCTCAGGATGCTGGGTGCTCACTGCTCAGGGTGCTGGGTGCTCAGTGCTCAGGGTGCTGGGTACTCAGTGCTCAGGGTACTGGGTGCTCAGTACTCAGGGTGCTGGGTGCTCAGCGCTCAGGGTGCTGGGTGCTCAGTGCTCGGGGTGCTGGGTGCTCAGTGCTCGGGGTGCTGGGTGCTGAGAGCTCGGGGTGCTCGGTGCTCAGTACTCAGGGTGCTGTATGTTCAGTGTTCAGGGTGCTGGGTGCTCAGTACTCAGGGTGCTCGGTGCTTAGTACTCAGGGTGCTGGGTGCTCAGTACTTCGGGTGCTGGGTGCTCAGTGCTCGGGGTGCTCGGTGCTCAGTACTCAGTGCTCAGGGTGCTCACTGCTCAGTGCTCAGAGTGCTGGGTGTTCAGTACTCAGGGTGCTGGGTGCTCAGTACTCAGGGGGCTGGGTGCTCAGTACTCTGGGTGCTCGGTGCTCAGTGCTCAGGGTGCTGGGTGCTCAGTATTCAGGGTGCTGGGTGCTCAGTACTGAGGGTGCTGGGTGCTCAGTGCTCAGGGTGCTGGGTACTCAGTGCTCAGGGTGCTCGGTGCTCAGTACTCGGGGTGCTGGGTGCTCATTCTCGGGGTGCTGGGTGCTCAGTGCTCAGGGTGCTGGGTGCTCAGTACTCAGGGTGCTGGGTGGTCAGTACTCAGGGTGCTGGGTGCTCAGTACTCAGGGTGCTGGGTGCTCAGTGCTCAGGGTGCTGGGTGCTCAGTACTCAGGGTGCTGGGTGCTCAGTGCTCAGGGTGCTGGGTGCTCAGTACTCAGGGTGCTGGGAGCTCAGTGCTCAGGGTGATCGGTGCTCAGTACTCAGGGTGCTCAGTACTCAGGGTACTGGGTGCTCAGTGCTCGGGGTGCTGGGAGCTCAGTACTCAGGGTGCTGGGTGCTCAGTGCTCGGGGTGCTGGGTGCTCAGTGCTCAGGGTGATCGGTGCTCAGTACTCAGGGTGCTGGGTGCTCAGTGCTCAGGGTGCTGGGTGTTCAGTCCACAGGGTGCTCAGTGCTCAGGGTGCTGGGTGCACAGTGCTCGGGGTGCTGGGTGTTCAGTGCTCGGGGTGCTGGGTGCTCAGTGCTCAGGGTGCTGGGTGCTCAGTGCTCAGTGCTCAGGGTGCTGGTTGCTCAGTACTCAGGGTGCTGGGTGCTCAGTACTCAGGGTGCTGGGTGCTCAGTGCTCAGGGTGCTAGGTGCTCAGAACTCAGGGTGCTGGGTGATCAGTGCTCGGGGTGCTGGGTGCTCAGTGCTCTGGGTGCTGGGTGCTCAGTGCTCAGGGTGCTGGGTGCTCAGTACTCAGGGTGCTGGGTGCTCAGTGCTCAGGGTGCTCGGTGCTCAGTACTCAAGGTGCTGGGTGCTCAGTGCTCAGTGTGCTGGGTGCTCAGTGCTCAGGGTGCTCAGTGCTCAGGGTGCTGGGTGTTCAGTACTCAGGGTGCTGGGTGCTCAGTACTCAGGGTGCTGGGTGCTCAGTACTCAGGGTGCTGGGTGCTCAGTGCTCGGGGTGCTCGGTGCTCAGTACTCAGGGTGCTGGGTGCTCAGTACTCAGGGTGCTGGGTGCTCAGTGCTCAGGGTTCTGGGTGCTCAGTGCTCGGGGTGATCGGTGCTCAGTACTCAGGGTGCTGGGTGCTCAGTGCTCGGGGTGCTCGGAGCTCAGTACTCAGGGTGCTGGGTGCTCAGTGCTCGGGGTGATCGGTGCTCAGTACTCAGGGTGCTGGGTGCTCAGCGCTCGGGGTGCTCGGTGCTCAGTACGTTGGGTGCTCACTACTCAGGGTGCTGGGTGCTCAGTGCTCAGGGTGCTGGGTGCTCAGTGCTCAGGGTGCTGGGTGCTCAGTGCTCAGGGTGCTGGGTGCTCAGTACTCAGGGTGCTGGGTGCTCAGTGCTCGGGGTGCTGGGTGCTCAGTGCTCAGGGTGCTGGGTGCTCAGTACTCAGGGTGCTGGGTGCTCAGTACTCGGGGTGCTGGGTGCTCAGTACTCGGGGTGCTGGGTGCTCAGTACTCATGCTGCTGGGTGCTCTGTACTCGGGAGCTGGGTGCTCAGTGCTCAGGGTGCTGGGTGCTCAGTGCTCGGTGTGCTGGGTGCTCAGTGCTCAGTAATCAGGGTGCTGGGTGCTCAGTGCTCAGTACTCAGGGTGCTGGGTGCTCAGTGCTCAGGGTGCTGTGTGCTCAGTGCTCAGGGTGCTGGGTGCTCAGTGCTCAGGGTGCTGGGTGCTCAGTGCTCAGGGTGCTCGGTGCTTAGTACTCAGGGTGCTCGTTGCTCGGGATGCTGGGTGCTCAGTGCTCAGGTTGCTGGGTGCTCAGTGCTCGGGGTGCTGGGTGCTCAGTACTCGGGGTGCTCGGTGCTCAGTTCTCAGGGTGCTGGGTGCTCAGTGCTCGGGGTGCTGGGTGCTCAGTACTCAGGGTGCTGGGTGCTCGGTGCTCAGTACGCTGGGTGCCCCGTACTCAGGGTGCTGGCTGCTCAGTACACAGGGTGCTCGGTGCTCAGGACTCAGGGTGCTGGGTGCTCAGTGATCAGGGTGCTGGGTGCTCATTACTCAGGGTGCTGGGTGCTCAGTACTCGGTGTGCTCAGTGCTTGTGGTGCTGGGTGCTCAGTACTCAGGGTGCTCAGTGCTTGGGGTGTTGGGTGCTCAGTACTCAGGGTGCTGGGTGCTCAATGCTCAGGGTGCTGGGTGCTCAGTACTCAGGGTGCTGGGTGCTCAGTACTCAGGGTGCTGGGTGCTCAGTGCTCGGGGTGCGGGGTGCTTAGTGCTCGGGGTGCTGGGTGCTCAGTGCTCGGGGTGCTGGGTGCTCAGTGCTCGGGGTTCTGGGTCATCAGTGCTCGGGGCGACGGGTGCTCAGTGCTCGGGGTGCTGGGTGCTCAGTACTCAGGGTGCTCAGTACTCAGGCTGCTGGGTGCTCAGTGCTCAGGGTGCTGGGTGCTCAGTGCTCGGGGTGCTGGGTGCTCAGTGCTCGGGGTGCTGGGTGCTCAGTACTCAGGGAGCTGGGTGCTCAGTGCTCGGGGTGCTGGGTGCTCAGTACTCAGGGTGCTGGGTGCTCGGTGCTCAGTACGCTGGGTGCTCAGTACTCAGGGTGCTGGCTGCTCAGTACACAGGGTGCTCGGTGCTCAGTACTCAGGGTGCTGGGTGCTCAGTGCTCGGGGTGCTGGGTGCTCAGTACTCAGGGTGCTCATTGCTCAGGGTGATGGGTGCTCAGTACTCAGGGTGCTGGGTGCTCAGTACACACGGTGCTCAGTGCTCAGTACTCAGGGTGCTCAGTGCTCAGTACTCAGAGTGCTCAGTGCTCAGCGTGCTGGGTGCTCAGTGCTCGGGGTGCTGGGTGCTCAGTGCTCAGGGTGCTGGGTGCTCAGTACTCAGGGTGCTCAGTACTCAGGCTGCTGGGTGCTCAGTGCTCAGGGTGCTGGGTGCTCAGTGCTAAGTGTGCTGGGTGCTCAGTACTCAGGGTGTTGGGTGCTCGGTGCTCAGTACACAGGGTGCTGAGTGCTCAGTGCTCGGGGTGTTGGGTGCTCAGTGCTCAGGGTGCTGGGTGCTCAGTACACAGGGTGCTGAGTGCTCAGTGCTCGGGGTGTTGGGTGCTCAGTGCTCGGGGTGCTGGGTGCTCAGTGCTCAGGGTGCTGGGTGCTCAGTACTCAGGGTGCTCAGTACTCAGGCTGCTGGGTGCTCAGTGCTCGGGGTGCTGGGTGCTCAGTGCTCGGGGTGCTGGGTGCTCAGTGCTAGGTGTGCTGGGTGCTCAGTACTCGGGTTGCTCGGTGCTCAGTACTCAGGGTGCTGGGTGCTCAGTGCTCAGGGTGCTGGGTGCTCAGTACTCAGGGTGCTGGGTGCTCGGAGCTCAGTAAGCTGGGTGCTCAGTAATCAGGGTGCTGGCTGCTCAGTACTCAGGGTGCTCGGTGCTCAGTACTCAGGGTGCTGGGTGCTCAGTGCTCGGGGTGCTGGGTGCTCATTACTCAGGGTGCTGGGTGCTCAGTACTCAAGGTGCTCAGTGCTTGGGGTGCTGGGTGCTCAGTACTCAGGGTGCTCAGTGCTTGGGGTATTGGGTGCTCAGTACTCAGGGTGCTGTGTGCTCAGTGCTCAGGGTGCTGGGTGCTCAGTACTCAGGGTGCTGGGTCCTCAGTGCTCAGGGTGCTGGGTGCTCAGTGCTCAGGGTGCTGGGTGCTCAGTGCTCGGGGTGCTGGGTGCTCAGTGCTCGGGGTGCTGGGTGCTCAGTGCTCGGGGTGCTCGGTGCTCAGTGCTCGGGGTGCTGGGTGCTCAGTACTCGGGGTGCTCAGTGCTCAGTACTCAGGGTGCTGGGTGCTCAGTGCTCAGGGTGCTGGGTGCTCAGTGCTCGGGGTGCTGGCTGCTCGGTGCTCAGGTTGCTGGGTGCTCAGTACTCGGGGTGCTGGGTGCTCAGTACTCGGGGTGCTGGGTGCTCAGTACTCAGGGTGCTGGGTGCTCGGTGCTCAGGGTGCTGGGTCCTCAGTGCTCAGGGTGCTGGGTGCTCAGTGCTCAGGGTGCTCGGTGCTTAGTACTCAGGGTGCTCGTTGCTCAGGGTGCTGGGTGCTCAGTGCTCGGGCTGCTGGGTGCTCAGTGCTCGGGTTGCTGGGTGCTCAGTACTCGGGGTGCTCGGTGCTCAGTACTCAGGGTGCTGGGTTCTCAGTGCTCGGGGTGCTGGGTGCTCAGTACTCAGGGTGCTGGGTGCTCGGTGCTCAGTACGCTGGGTGCTCAGTACTCAGTGTGCTGGCTGCTCAGTACACAGGGTGCTCGGTGCTCAGTACTCAGGGTGCTGGGTGCTCAGTGCTCGGGGTGCTGTGTGCTCATTACTCAGGGTGCTGGGTGCTCAGTAATCAGTGTGCTCAGTGCTTGGGGTGCTGGTTTCTCAGTACTCAGGGTGCTCAGTGCTTGGGGTGTTGGGTGCTCAGTACTCAGGGTGCTGGGTGCTCAATGCTCAGGGTGCTGGGTGCTCAGTACTCAGGGTGCTGGGTGCTAAGTACTCAGGGTGCTGGGTGCTCAGTGCTCGGGGTGCTGGGTGCTTAGTGCTCGGGGTGCTGGGTGCTCAGTGCTCGGGGTGCTGGGTGCTCAGTACTCGGGGTGCTGGGTGCTCAGTACTCAGGGTACTGGGTGCTCGGTGCTCAGGGTGCTGGGTCCTCAGTGCTCAGGGTGCTGGGTGCTCAGTGCTCAGGGTGCTCGGTGCTTAGTACTCAGGGTGCTCGTTGCTCAGGGTGCTGGGTGCTCAGTGCTCGGGCTGCTGGGTGCTCAGTGCTCGGGTTGCTGGGTGCTCAGTACTCGGGGTGCTCGGTGCTCAGTACTCAGGGTGCTGGGTGCTCAGTGCTCGGGGTGCTGGGTGCTCAGTACTCAGGGTGCTGGGTGCTCGGTGCTCAGTAAGCTGGGTGCTCAGAACTCAGTGTGCTGGCTGCTCAGTACACAGGGTGCTCGGTGCTCAGTACTCAGGGTGCTGGGTGCTCAGTGCTCGGGGTGCTGTGTGCTCATTACTCAGGGTGCTGGGTGCTCAGTACTCAGTGTGCTCAGTGCTTGGGGTGCTTGGTGCTCAGTACTCAGGGTGCTCAGTGCTTGGGGTGTTGGGTGCTCAGTACTCAGGGTGCTGGGTGCTCAATGCTCAGGGTGCTGGGTGCTCAGTACTCAGGGTGCTGGGTGCTAAGTACTCAGGGTGCTGGGTGCTCAGTGCTCGGGGTGCTGGGTGCTTAGGGCTCGGGTTGCTGGGTGCTCAGTGCTCGGGGTGCTGGGTGCTCAGTGCTCGGGGTGCTGGGTGCTCAGTGCTCGGGGCGCTGGGTGCTCAGTGCTCGGGGCGCTGTGTGCTCAGTGCTCGGGGTGCTCGGAGCTCAGTACTCAGGGTGCTGGGTGCTCAGTGCTCGGAGTGCTCGGTGCTCAGTACTCAGGGTGCTGGGTGCTCAGTGCTCAGGGTGCTCGGTGCTCAGTACGTTGGGTGCTCACTACTCAGGGTGCTGGGTGCTCAGTGCTCAGGGTGCTGGGTGCTCAGTGCTCCGGGTGCTAGGTGCTTAGTGCTCGGGGTGCTGGGTGCTCAGTGCTCGGGGTGCTGGGTGCTCAGTGCTCGGGGTGCTCGGTGCTCAGTGCTCGGGGTGCTGGGTGCTCAGTACTCGGGGTGCTCAGTGCTCAGTACCCGGGGTGCTGGGTGCTCAGTGCTCAGGGTGCTGGGTGCTCAGTGCTCGGGGTGCTGGCTGCTCGGTGCTCAGGTTGCTGGGTGCTCAGTACTCGGGGTGCTGGGTGCTCAGTACTCGGGGTGCTGGGTGCTCATTGCTCGGGGTGCTCGGTGCTCAGTACTCAGGGTGCTGGGTGCTCAGTGCTCGGGGTGCTCAGTACTCAGGGTGCTGTGTGTTCAGTGCTCAGGGTGCTGGGTGCTCAGTGCTCAGGGTGCTGTGTGCTCAGTGCTCGGGGTGCTGGGTGCTCAGTACTCGGGGTGCTGGGTGCTCTGTACTCAGGGAGCTGGGTGCTCGGTGCTCAGGGTGCTGGGTCCTCAGTGCTCAGGGTGCTGGGTGCTCAGTGCTCAGGGTGCTCGGTGCTTAGTACTCAGGGTGCTCGTTGCTCGGGATGCTGGGTGCTCAGTGCTCAGGTTGCTGGGTGCTCAGTGCTCGGGGTGCTGGGTGCTCAGTACTCGGGGTGCTCGGTGCTCAGTTCTCAGGGTGCTGGGTGCTCAGTGCTCGGGGTGCTGGGTGCTCAGTACTCAGGTTGCTGGGTGCTCGGTGCTCAGTACGCTGGGTGCCCAGTACTCAGGGTGCTGGCTGCTCAGTACACAGGGTGCTCGGTGCTCAGTACTCAGGGTGCTGGGTGCTCAGTGATCGGGGTGCTGGGTGCTCATTACTCAGGGTGCTGGGTGCTCAGTACTCAGTGTGCTCAGTGCTTGTGGTGCTGGGTGTTCACTACTCAGGGTGCTCGGTGCTCAGTACTCAGGGTGCTGGGTGCTCAGTACTCGGGGTGCTGGGTGCTCTGTACTCAGGGAGCTGGGTGCTCGGTGCTCAGGGTGCTGGGTGCTCAGTGCTCAGGGTGCTGGGTGCTCAGTGCTCAGGGTGCTGGGTGCTCAGTACTCAGGGTGCTGGGTGCTCAGTGCTTGGGGTGCTGGGTGCTCAGTGCTCAGGGTGCTGGGTGCTCAGTACTCAGGGTGCTGGGTGCTCAGTACTCGGGGTGCTGGGTGCTCAGTATTCAGGGTGCTGGGTGCTCAGTACTCATTGTGCTGGGTGCTCAGTACTCTGGTGCTGGGTGCTCAGTGCTCAGGGTGCTGGGTGATCAGTGCTCGGGGTGCTGGGTGCTCAGTGCTCAGTACTCAGAGTGCTGGGTGCTCAGTGCTCGGGGTGCTGCGTGCTCAGTGCTCAGTACTCAGGGTCCTGGGTGCTCAGTACTCAGGGTGCTGTGTGCTCAGTGCTCAGGGTGCTGGGTGCTCAGTGCTCAGGGTGCTGGGTGCTCAGTGCTCAGGGTGCTGGGTGCTCAGTACTCAGGGTGCTGGGTGCTCAGTGCTCGGGGTGCTGGGTGCTCAGTGCTCAGGGTGCTGGGTGCTCAGTACTCAGGGTGTTGTGTCCTCAGTACTCGGGGTGCTGGGTGCTCAGTACTCAGGGTGCTGGTTGCTTAGTACTCGGGTGCTGGGTGCTCAGTGCTCAGGGTGCTGGGTGCTCAGTGCTCGGGGTGCTGGGTGCTCAGTGCTCAGTACTCAGGGTGCTGGGTGCTCAGTACTCGGGGTGCTAGGTGCTCAGTGCTCAGTACTCAGGGTGCTGGGTGCTTAGTGCTCAGGGTGCTGGGTGCTCAGTGCTCGGGGTGCTGGGTGCTCAGTGCTCGGGGTGCTGGGTGCTCAGTGCTCGGGGTGCTCGGTTCTCAGTACTCAGGGTGCTGGGTGCTCAGTGCTCAGGGTGCTCGATGCTCAGTATGTTGGGTGCTCACTACTCAGGGTGCTGCGTGCTCAGTGCTCAGGGTGCTGGGTGCTCAGTGCTCAGGGTGCTGGGTGCTCAGTGCTCAGGGTGCTGGGTGCTCAGTACTCAGGGTGCTGGGTGCTCAGTGCTCGGGGTGCTGGATGCTCAGTGCTCAGGGTGCTGGGTGCTCAGTACTCAGGGTGTTGGTTGCCCAGTACTCGGGGTGCTTTGTGCTCAGTACTCAGGGTGCTAGCTGCTCAGTACTCAGGGTGCTGGGTGCTCTGTACTCGGGTGCTGGGTGCTCAGTGCTCAGGGTGCAGGGTGCTCAGTGCTCGGGGTGCTGGGTGCTCAGTGCTTAGTACTCAGGGTGCTGGGTGCTTAGTACTCGGGGTGCTGGATGCTCAGTGCTCAGTACTCAGGGTGCTGGGTGCTCAGTGCTCAGGGTGCTGGGTGCTCAGTGCTCAGGGTGCTGGGTGCTCAGTGCTCAGGGTGCTGGGTACTCAGTGCTCAGGGTGCTGGGTGCTCAGTACTCAGGGTGCTGGGTGCTCAGTGCTCACGGTGCTGGGTGCTCAGTGCTCGGGGTGCTGGGTGCTCAGTGCTCGGGGTGCTGGGTGCTCAGTGCTCGGGGTGCTCGGTGCTCAGTACTCAGGGTGCTGGGTGCTCAGTGCTCGAGGTGCTCAGTACTCAGGGTGCTGTATGTTCAGTGTTCAGGGTGCTGGGTGCTCAGTACTCAGGGTGCTCGGTGCTTAGTACTCAGGGTGCTGGGTGCTCAGTACTCCTGGTGCTGGGTGCTCAGTGCTCGGGGTGCTCGGTGCTCAGTACTCAGTGCTCAGGGTGCTCAGTGCTCAGTGCTCAGGGTGCTGGGTGTTCAGTACTCAGGGTGCTGGGTGCTCAGTACTAAGGGGGCTGGGTGCTCAGTACTCAGGGTGCTGGTTGCTTAGTACTCGGGTGCTGGGTGCTCAGTGCTCAGGGTGCTGGGTGCTCAGTGCTCGGGGTGCTGGGTGCTCAGTGCTCAGTACTCAGGGTGCTGGGTGCTCAGTACTCGGGGTGCTAGGTGCTCAGTGCTCAGTACTCAGGGTGCTGGGTGCTTAGTGCTCAGGGTGCTGGGTGCTCAGTACTCAGGGTGTTGTGTCCTCAGTACTCGGGGTGCTGGGTGCTCAGTACTCAGGGTGCTGGTTGCTTAGTACTCGGGTGCTGGGTGCTCAGTGCTCAGGGTGCTGGGTGCTCAGTGCTCGGGGTGCTGGGTGCTCAGTGCTCAGTACTCAGGGTGCTGGGTGCTCAGTACTCGGGGTGCTAGGTGCTCAGTGCTCAGTACTCAGGGTGCTGGGTGCTTAGTGCTCAGGGTGCTGGGTGCTCAGTGCTCGGGGTGCTGGGTGCTCAGTGCTCGGGGTGCTGGGTGCTCAGTGCTCGGGGTGCTCGGTTCTCAGTACTCAGGGTGCTGGGTGCTCAGTGCTCAGGGTGCTCGATGCTCAGTATGTTGGGTGCTCACTACTCAGGGTGCTGCGTGCTCAGTGCTCAGGGTGCTGGGTGCTCAGTGCTCAGGGTGCTGGGTGCTCAGTGCTCGGGGTGCTGGCTGCTCGGTGCTCAGGTTGCTGGGTGCTCAGTACTCGGGGTGCTGGGTGCTCAGTACTCGGGGTGCTGGGTGCTCATTGCTCGGGGTGCTCGGTGCTCAGTACTCAGGGTGCTGGGTGCTCAGTGCTCGGGGTGCTCAGTACTCAGGGTGCTGTGTGTTCAGTGCTCAGGGTGCTGGGTGCTCAGTGCTCAGGGTGCTGTGTGCTCAGTGCTCGGGGTGCTGGGTGCTCAGTACTCGGGGTGCTGGGTGCTCTGTACTCAGGGAGCTGGGTGCTCGGTGCTCAGGGTGCTGGGTCCTCAGTGCTCAGGGTGCTGGGTGCTCAGTGCTCAGGGTGCTCGGTGCTTAGTACTCAGGGTGCTCGTTGCTCGGGATGCTGGGTGCTCAGTGCTCAGGTTGCTGGGTGCTCAGTGCTCGGGGTGCTGGGTGCTCAGTACTCGGGGTGCTCGGTGCTCAGTTCTCAGGGTGCTGGGTGCTCAGTGCTCGGGGTGCTGGGTGCTCAGTACTCAGGTTGCTGGGTGCTCGGTGCTCAGTACGCTGGGTGCCCAGTACTCAGGGTGCTGGCTGCTCAGTACACAGGGTGCTCGGTGCTCAGTACTCAGGGTGCTGGGTGCTCAGTGATCGGGGTGCTGGGTGCTCATTACTCAGGGTGCTGGGTGCTCAGTACTCAGTGTGCTCAGTGCTTGTGGTGCTGGGTGTTCACTACTCAGGGTGCTCGGTGCTCAGTACTCAGGGTGCTGGGTGCTCAGTACTCGGGGTGCTGGGTGCTCTGTACTCAGGGAGCTGGGTGCTCGGTGCTCAGGGTGCTGGGTGCTCAGTGCTCAGGGTGCTGGGTGCTCAGTGCTCAGGGTGCTGGGTGCTCAGTACTCAGGGTGCTGGGTGCTCAGTGCTTGGGGTGCTGGGTGCTCAGTGCTCAGGGTGCTGGGTGCTCAGTACTCAGGGTGCTGGGTGCTCAGTACTCGGGGTGCTGGGTGCTCAGTATTCAGGGTGCTGGGTGCTCAGTACTCATTGTGCTGGGTGCTCAGTACTCTGGTGCTGGGTGCTCAGTGCTCAGGGTGCTGGGTGATCAGTGCTCGGGGTGCTGGGTGCTCAGTGCTCAGTACTCAGGGTGCTGGGTGCTCAGTGCTCGGGGTGCTGCGTGCTCAGTGCTCAGTACTCAGGGTCCTGGGTGCTCAGTACTCAGGGTGCTGTGTGCTCAGTGCTCAGGGTGCTGGGTGCTCAGTGCTCAGGGTGCTGGGTGCTCAGTGCTCAGGGTGCTGGGTGCTCAGTACTCAGGGTGCTGGGTGCTCAGTGCTCGGGGTGCTGGGTGCTCAGTGCTCAGGGTGCTGGGTGCTCAGTACTCAGGGTGTTGTGTCCTCAGTACTCGGGGTGCTGGGTGCTCAGTACTCAGGGTGCTGGTTGCTTAGTACTCGGGTGCTGGGTGCTCAGTGCTCAGGGTGCTGGGTGCTCAGTGCTCGGGGTGCTGGGTGCTCAGTGCTCAGTACTCAGGGTGCTGGGTGCTCAGTACTCGGGGTGCTAGGTGCTCAGTGCTCAGTACTCAGGGTGCTGGGTGCTTAGTGCTCAGGGTGCTGGGTGCTCAGTGCTCGGGGTGCTGGGTGCTCAGTGCTCGGGGTGCTGGGTGCTCAGTGCTCGGGGTGCTCGGTTCTCAGTACTCAGGGTGCTGGGTGCTCAGTGCTCAGGGTGCTCGATGCTCAGTATGTTGGGTGCTCACTACTCAGGGTGCTGCGTGCTCAGTGCTCAGGGTGCTGGGTGCTCAGTGCTCAGGGTGCTGGGTGCTCAGTGCTCAGGGTGCTGGGTGCTCAGTACTCAGGGTGCTGGGTGCTCAGTGCTCGGGGTGCTGGATGCTCAGTGCTCAGGGTGCTGGGTGCTCAGTACTCAGGGTGTTGGTTGCCCAGTACTCGGGGTGCTTTGTGCTCAGTACTCAGGGTGCTAGCTGCTCAGTACTCAGGGTGCTGGGTGCTCTGTACTCGGGTGCTGGGTGCTCAGTGCTCAGGGTGCAGGGTGCTCAGTGCTCGGGGTGCTGGGTGCTCAGTGCTTAGTACTCAGGGTGCTGGGTGCTTAGTACTCGGGGTGCTGGATGCTCAGTGCTCAGTACTCAGGGTGCTGGGTGCTCAGTGCTCAGGGTGCTGGGTGCTCAGTGCTCAGGGTGCTGGGTGCTCAGTGCTCAGGGTGCTGGGTACTCAGTGCTCAGGGTGCTGGGTGCTCAGTACTCAGGGTGCTGGGTGCTCAGTGCTCACGGTGCTGGGTGCTCAGTGCTCGGGGTGCTGGGTGCTCAGTGCTCGGGGTGCTGGGTGCTCAGTGCTCGGGGTGCTCGGTGCTCAGTACTCAGGGTGCTGGGTGCTCAGTGCTCGAGGTGCTCAGTACTCAGGGTGCTGTATGTTCAGTGTTCAGGGTGCTGGGTGCTCAGTACTCAGGGTGCTCGGTGCTTAGTACTCAGGGTGCTGGGTGCTCAGTACTCCTGGTGCTGGGTGCTCAGTGCTCGGGGTGCTCGGTGCTCAGTACTCAGTGCTCAGGGTGCTCAGTGCTCAGTGCTCAGGGTGCTGGGTGTTCAGTACTCAGGGTGCTGGGTGCTCAGTACTAACGGGGCTGGGTGCTCAGTACTCAGGGTGCTGGTTGCTTAGTACTCGGGTGCTGGGTGCTCAGTGCTCAGGGTGCTGGGTGCTCAGTGCTCGGGGTGCTGGGTGCTCAGTGCTCAGTACTCAGGGTGCTGGGTGCTCAGTACTCGGGGTGCTAGGTGCTCAGTGCTCAGTACTCAGGGTGCTGGGTGCTTAGTGCTCAGGGTGCTGGGTGCTCAGTACTCAGGGTGTTGTGTCCTCAGTACTCGGGGTGCTGGGTGCTCAGTACTCAGGGTGCTGGTTGCTTAGTACTCGGGTGCTGGGTGCTCAGTGCTCAGGGTGCTGGGTGCTCAGTGCTCGGGGTGCTGGGTGCTCAGTGCTCAGTACTCAGGGTGCTGGGTGCTCAGTACTCGGGGTGCTAGGTGCTCAGTGCTCAGTACTCAGGGTGCTGGGTGCTTAGTGCTCAGGGTGCTGGGTGCTCAGTGCTCGGGGTGCTGGGTGCTCAGTGCTCGGGGTGCTGGGTGCTCAGTGCTCGGGGTGCTCGGTTCTCAGTACTCAGGGTGCTGGGTGCTCAGTGCTCAGGGTGCTCGATGCTCAGTATGTTGGGTGCTCACTACTCAGGGTGCTGCGTGCTCAGTGCTCAGGGTGCTGGGTGCTCAGTGCTCAGGGTGCTGGGTGCTCAGTGCTCAGGGTGCTTGGTGCTCAGTACTCAGGGTGCTGGGTGCTCAGTGCTCGGGGTGCTGGATGCTCAGTGCTCAGGGTGCTGGGTGCTCAGTACTCAGGGTGTTGGTTGCCCAGTACTCGGGGTGCTTTGTGCTCAGTACTCAGGGTGCTAGCTGCTCAGTACTCAGGGTGCTGGGTGCTCTGTACTCGGGTGCTGGGTGCTCAGTGCTCAGGGTGCAGGGTGCTCAGTGCTCGGGGTGCTGGGTGCTCAGTGCTTAGTACTCAGGGTGCTGGGTGCTTAGTACTCGGGGTGCTGGATGCTCAGTGCTCAGTACTCAGGGTGCTGGGTGCTCAGTGCTCAGGGTGCTGGGTGCTCAGTGCTCAGGGTGCTGGGTGCTCAGTGCTCAGGGTGCTGGGTACTCAGTGCTCAGGGTGCTGGGTGCTCAGTACTCAGGGTGCTGGGTGCTCAGTGCTCACGGTGCTGGGTGCTCAGTGCTCGGGGTGCTGGGTGCTCAGTGCTCGGGGTGCTGGGTGCTCAGTGCTCGGGGTGCTCGGTGCTCAGTACTCAGGGTGCTGGGTGCTCAGTGCTCGAGGTGCTCAGTACTCAGGGTGCTGTATGTTCAGTGTTCAGGGTGCTGGGTGCTCAGTACTCAGGGTGCTCGGTGCTTAGTACTCAGGGTGCTGGGTGCTCAGTACTCCTGGTGCTGGGTGCTCAGTGCTCGGGGTGCTCGGTGCTCAGTACTCAGTGCTCAGGGTGCTCAGTGCTCAGTGCTCAGGGTGCTGGGTGTTCAGTACTCAGGGTGCTGGGTGCTCAGTACTCAGGGGGCTGGGTGCTCAGTACTCTGGGTGCTCGGTGCTCAGTGCTCAGGGTGCTGGGTGCTCAGTATTCAGGGTGCTGGGTGCTCAGTACTCAGGGTGCTGGGTGCTCAGTGCTCAGGGTGCTGGGTACTCAGTGCTCAGGGTGCTCGGTGCTCAGTACTCGGGGTGCTGGGTGCTCATTCTCGGGGTGCTGGGTGCTCAGTGCTCAGGGTGCTGGGTGCTCAGTACTCAGGGTGCTGGGTGCTCAGTGCTCAGGGTGCTGGGTGCTCAGTACTCAGGGTGCTGGGTGCTCAGTGCTCAGGGTGCTGGGTGCTCAGTACTCAGGGTGCTGGGTGCTCAGTGCTCAGGGTGCTGGGTGCTCAGTACTCAGGGTGCTGGGAGCTCAGTGCTCAGGGTGATCGGTGCTCAGTACTCAGGGTGCTCAGTACTCAGGGTACTGGGTGCTCAGTGCTCGGGGTGCTGTGAGCTCAGTACTCAGGGTGCTGGGTGCTCAGTGCTCGGGGTGCTGGGTGCTCAGTGCTCAGGGTGATCGGTGCTCAGTACTCAGGGTGCTGGGTGCTCAGTGCTCAGGGTGCTGGGTGTTCAGTCCACAGGGTGCTCAGTGCTCAGGGTGCTGGGTGCTCAGTGCTCGGGGTGCTGGGTGTTCAGTGCTCGGGGTGCTGGGTGCTCAGTGCTCAGGGTGCTGGGTGCTCAGTGCTCAGTGCTCAGGGTGCTGGTTGCTCAGTACTCAGGGTGCTGGGTGCTCAGTACTCAGGGTGCTGGGTGCTCAGTGCTCAGGGTGCTAGGTGCTCAGAACTCAGGGTGCTGGGTGATCAGTGCTCGGGGTGCTGGGTGCTCAGTGCTCTGGGTGCTGGGTGCTCAGTGCTCAGGGTGCTGGGTGCTCAGTACTCAGGGTGCTGGGTGCTCAGTGCTCAGAGTGCTCGGTGCTCAGTACGCAAGGTGCTGGGTGCTCAGTGCTCAGTGTGCTGGGTGCTCAGTGCTCAGGGTGCTCAGTGCTCAGGGTGCTGGGTGTTCAGTACTCAGGGTGCTGGGTGCTCAGTACTCAGGGTGCTGGGTGCTCAGTACTCAGGGTGCTGGGTGCTCAGTGCTCGGGGTGCTCGGTGCTCAGTACTCAGGGTGCTGGGTGCTCAGTACTCAGGGTGCTGGGTGCTCAGTGCTCAGGGTTCTGGGTGCTCAGTGCTCGGGGTGATCGGTGCTCAGTACTCAGGGTGCTGGGTGCTCAGTGCTCGGGGTGCTCGGAGCTCAGTACTCAGGGTGCTGGGTGCTCAGTGCTCGGGGTGCTCGGTGCTCAGTACGTTGGGTGCTCACTACTCAGGGTGCTGGGTGCTCAGTGCTCAGGGTGCTGGGTGCTCAGTGCTCAGGGTGCTGGGTGCTCAGTGCTCAGGGTGCTGGGTGCTCAGTACTCAGGGTGCTGGGTGCTCAGTGCTCGGGGTGCTGGGTGCTCAGTGCTCAGGGTGCTGGGTGCTCAGTACTCAGGGTGCTGGGTGCTCAGTACTCGGGGTGCTCGGTGCTCAGTACTCGGGGTGCTGGTTGCTCAGTACTCATGCTGCTGGGTGCTCTGTACTCGGGAGCTGGGTGCTCAGTGCTCAGGGTGCTGGGTGCTCAGTGCTCGGTGTGCTGGGTGCTCAGTGCTCAGTAATCAGGGTGCTGGGTGCTCAGTGCTCAGTACTCAGGGTGCTGGGTGCTCAGTGCTCAGGGTGCTGTGTGCTCAGTGCTCAGGGTGCTGGGTGCTCAGTGCTCAGGGTGCTGGGTGCTCAGTGCTCAGGGTGCTCGGTGCTTAGTACTCAGGGTGCTCGTTGCTCGGGATGCTGGGTGCTCAGTGCTCAGGTTGCTGGGTGCTCAGTGCTCGGGGTGCTGGGTGCTCAGTACTCGGGGTGCTCGGTGCTCAGTTCTCAGGGTGCTGGGTGCTCAGTGCTCGGGGTGCTGGGTGCTCAGTACTCAGGGTGCTGGGTGCTCGGTGCTCAGTACGCTGGGTGCCCCGTACTCAGGGTGCTGGGTGCTCAGTACACAGGGTGCTCGGTGCTCAGTACTCAGGGTGCTGGGTGCTCAGTGATCGGGGTGCTGGGTGCTCATTACTCAGGGTGCTGGGTGCTCAGTACTCGGTGTGCTCAGTGCTTGTGGTGCTGGGTGCTCAGTACTCAGGGTGCTCAGTGCTTGGGGTGTTGGGTGCTCAGTACTCAGGGTGCTGGGTGCTCAATGCTCAGGGTGCTGGGTGCTCAGTACTCAGGGTGCTGGGTGCTCAGTACTCAGGGTGCTGGGTGCTCAGTGCTCGGGGTGCGGGGTGCTTAGTGCTCGGGGTGCTGGGTGCTCAGTGCTCGGGGTGCTGGGTGCTCAGTGCTCGGGGTTCTGGGTCATCAGTGCTCGGGGCGACGGGTGCTCAGTGCTCGGGGTGCTGGGTGCTCAGTACTCAGGGTGCTCAGTACTCAGGCTGCTGGGTGCTCAGTGCTCAGGGTGCTGGGTGCTCAGTGCTCGGGGTGCTGGGTGCTCAGTGCTCGGGGTGCTGGGTGCTCAGTGCTCGGGGTGCGGGGTGCTCAGTACTCAGGGTGCTGGGTGCTCAGTGCTCGGGGTGCTGGGTGCTCAGTACTCAGGGTGCTGGGTGCTCGGTGCTCAGTACGCTGGGTGCTCAGTACTCAGGGTGCTGGCTGCTCAGTACACAGGGTGCTCGGTGCTCAGTACTCAGGGTGCTGGGTGCTCAGTGCTCGGGGTGCTGGGTGCTCAGTACTCAGGGTGCTCATTGCTCAGGGTGATGGGTGCTCAGTACTCAGGGTGCTGGGTGCTCAGTACACACGGTGCTCAGTGCTCAGTACTCAGAGTGCTCAGTGCTCAGCGTGCTGGGTGCTCAGTGCTCGGGGTGCTGGGTGCTCAGTGCTCAGGGTGCTGGGTGCTCAGTACTCAGGGTGCTCAGTACTCAGGCTGCTGGGTGCTCAGTGCTCAGGGTGCTGGGTGCTCAGTGCTAAGGGTGCTGGGTGCTCAGTACTCAGGGTGTTGGGTGCTCGGTGCTCAGTACACAGGGTGCTGAGTGCTCAGTGCTCGGGGTGTTGGGTGCTCAGTGCTCAGGGTGCTGGGTGCTCAGTACACAGGGTGCTGAGTGCTCAGTGCTCGGGGTGTTGGGTGCTCAGTGCTCGGGGTGCTGGGTGCTCAGTGCTCAGGGTGCTGGGTGCTCAGTACTCAGGGTGCTCAGTACTCAGGCTGCTGGGTGCTCAGTGCTCGGGGTGCTGGGTGCTCAGTGCTCGGGGTGCTGGGTGCTCAGTGCTAGGTGTGCTGGGTGCTCAGTACTCGGGTTGCTCGGTGCTCAGTACTCAGGGTGCTGGGTGCTCAGTGCTCAGGGTGCTGGGTGCTCAGTACTCAGGGTGCTGGGTGCTCGGTGCTCAGTAAGCTGGGTGCTCAGTACTCAGGGTGCTGGCTGCTCAGTACTCAGGGTGCTCGGTGCTCAGTACTCAGGGTGCTGGGTGCTCAGTGCTCGGGGTGCTGGGTGCTCATTACTCAGGGTGCTGGGTGCTCAGTACTCAAGGTGCTCAGTGCTTGGGGTGCTGGGTGCTCAGTTCTCAGGGTGCTCAGTGCTTGGGGTATTGGGTGCTCAGTACTCAGGGTGCTGTGTGCTCAGTGCTCAGGGTGCTGGGTGCTCAGTACTCAGGGTGCTGGGTCCTCAGTGCTCAGGGTGCTGGGTGCTCAGTGCTCAGGGTGCTGGGTGCTCAGTGCTCGGGGTGCTGGGTGCTCAGTGCTCGGGGTGCTGGGTGCTCAGTGCTCGGGGTGCTCGGTGCTCAGTGCTCGGGGTGCTGGGTGCTCAGTACTCGGGGTGCTCAGTGCTCAGTACTCAGGGTGCTGGGTGCTCAGTGCTCAGGGTGCTGGGTGCTCAGTGCTCGGGGTGCTGGCTGCTCGGTGCTCAGGTTGCTGGGTGCTCAGTACTCGGGGTGCTGGGTGCTCAGTACTCGGGGTGCTGGGTGCTCAATACTCAGGGTGCTGGGTGCTCGGTGCTCAGGGTGCTGGGTCCTCAGTGCTCAGGGTGCTGGGTGCTCAGTGCTCAGGGTGCTCGGTGCTTAGTACTCAGGGTGCTCGTTGCTCAGGGTGCTGGGTGCTCAGTGCTCGGGCTGCTGGGTGCTCAGTGCTCGGGTTGCTGGGTGCTCAGTACTCGGGGTGCTCGGTGCTCAGTACTCAGGGTGCTGGGTTCTCAGTGCTCGGGGTGCTGGGTGCTCAGTACTCAGGGTGCTGGGTGCTCGGTGCTCAGTACGCTGGGTGCTCAGTACTCAGTGTGCTGGCTGCTCAGTACACAGGGTGCTCGGTGCTCAGTACTCAGGGTGCTGGGTGCTCAGTGCTCGGGGTGCTGGGTGCTCAGTACTCAGGGTGCTCGGTGCTCAGTACTCAGGGTGCTCAGTGCTCAGTACTCAGGGTGCTCAGGCTCAGTGCTCGGGGTGCTGGGTGCTCAGTGCTCGGGGTGCTGGGTGCTCAGTGCTCAGTGTGCTGGGTGCTCAGCGCTCAGAGTGCTGGGTGCTCAGTACTCAGGGTGCTCGGTGCTCGGTGCTCTGTACGCTGGGTGCTCAGTACTCAGGGTGCTGGGTGCTCAGTGCTCGGGGTGCTGGGTGCTCAGTACTCAGGGTGCTGGGTGCTCAGTGCTCGGGGTGCTCGGTGCTCAGTACGCTGGGTGCTGGGTGCTCATTCTCGGGGTGCTGTGTGCTCAGTACTCAGGGTGCTGGGTGCTCAGTACTCCGGGTGCTGGGTGCTCAGTTCTCGGGGTGCTCGGTGCTCAGTACTCAGGGCTCAGGGTGCTCAGTGCTCAGTGCTCAGGGTGCTGGGTGTTCAGTACTCAGGGTGCTGGGTGCTCAGTACTCAAGGTGCTGGGTGCTCAGTGCTCAGGGTGCTGGGTGCTCAGTACTCGGGGTGCTGGTTGCTCAGTGCTCAGGGTGCTCGGGGCTCAGTACTCAGGGTGCTGGGTGCTCAGTACTCAGGGTGCTGGGTGCTCAGTGCTCAGCGTGCTGGGTACTCAGTGCTCAGGGTGCTCGGTGCTCAGTACTCGGGGTGCTGGGTGCTCATTCTCGGGGTGCTGGGTGCTCAGTGCTCGGGGTGCTGGGTGCTCAGTACTCAGCGTGCTGGGTGCTCAGTGCTCAGGGTGCTGGGTGCTCAGTACTCAGGGTGCTGGGTGCTCAGTGCTCAGGGTGCTGGGTGCTCAGTACTCAGGGTGCTGGGTGCTCAGTGTTCACGGTGCTGGGTGCTCAGTACTCAGGGTTCTGGGAGCTCAGTGCTCAGGGTGATCGGTGCTCAGTACTCAGGGTGCTCAGTGCTCGGGGTACTGGGTGCTCAGTACGCAGGGTGCTGGGTGCTCAGTGCTCGGGGTTCTGGGTGCTCAGTGCTCAGGGTGATCGGTGCTCAGTACTCAGGGTGCTGGGTGCTCAGTGCTCAGGGTGCTGGGTGCTCAGACCTCAGGGTGCTCAGTGCTCAGGGTGCTGGGTGCTCAGTGCTTGGGGTGCTCGGTGCTCAGTACTCAGGGTGCTGAGTGCTCAGTACTCAGGGTGCTGGGTGCTCAGTACTCAGGGTGCTGGGTGCTCAGTGCTCAGTGTGCTGGGTGATCAGTGCTCAGTGTGCTGGGTGCTCAGTGATCAGGGTGCTGGGTGCTCAGTGCTCGGGGTGCTGGTTGCTCAGTACTCAGGGTGCTGGGTGCTCAGTGCTCAGGGTGCTCGGTGCTCAGTGCTCGGAGCGCTGGGTGCTCAGTGCTCGGGGTGCTCGGAGCTCAGTACCCAGGGTGCTGGGTGCTCAGTGCTCGGGGTGCTGGTTGCTCAGTACTCAGGGTGCTGGGTGCTCAGTGCTCGGGGTGCTCGGTGCTCAGTACGTTGGGTGCTCACTACTCAGGGTGCTGGGTGCTCAGTGCACAGGGTGCTGGGTGCTCAGTGCTCAGGGTGCTGGGTGCTCAGTGCTCAGGGTGCTGGGTGCTCAGTGCTCAGGGTGCTGGGTGCTCAGTACTCAGGGTGCTGGGTGCTCAGTGCTCGGGGTGCTGGGTGCTCAGTGCTCGGGGTGCTGGGTGCTCAGTACTCAGGGTGCTGGGTGCTCAGTACTCGGGGTGCTGGGTGCTCAGTACTCGGGTTGCTGGGTGCTCAGTACTCAGGGTGCTGGGTGCTCTGTACTCGGGAGCTGGGTGCTCAGTGCTCAGGGTGCTGGGTGCTCAGTGCTCGGTGTGCTGGGTGCTCAGTGCTCAGTACTCAGGGTGCTGGGTGCTCAGTGCTCAGTACTCAGGGTGCTGGGTGCTCAGTGCTCAGGGTGCTGTGTGCTCAGTGCTCAGGGTGCTGGGTGCTCAGTGCTCAGGGTGCTGGGTACTCAGTGCTCAGGGTGCTGGGTGCTCAGTACTCAGGGTGCTGGGTGCTCAGTACTCAGGGTGCTGGGTGCTCAGTGCTCGGGGTGCTGGGTGCTCAGTGCTCGGGGTGCTGCTTGCTCAGTGCTCGGGGTGCTCGGTGCTCAGTACTCAGGGTGCTGGGTGCTCAGTGCTCGAGGTGCTCAGTACTCAGGGTGCTGTGTGTTCAGTGCTCAGGGTGCTGTGTGCTCAGTGCTCAGGGTGCTGGGTGCTCAGTGCTCAGGGTGCTGGGTACTCAGTGCTCAGGGTGTTGGGTGCTCAGTGCGCGAGGTGCTCTTTACTCAGAGTGCTGTGTGTTCAGTGCTCAGGGTGCTGGGTGCTCAGTACTCAGGGTGCTCGGTGCTTAGTACTCATGGTGTTGGGTGCTCAGTACTCCGGGTGCTGGGTGCTCAGTGCTCGGGGTGCTCGGTGCTCAGTACGTTGGGTGCTCACTACTCAGGGTGCTGGTTGCTCAGTATTCAGGTTGCTGGGTCCTCAGTACTCATTGTGCTGGGTGCTCAGTACTCGGGTGCTGGGTGCTCAGTGCTCAGGGTGCTGGGTGCTCAATGCTCGGGGTGCTGGGTGCTCAGTGCTCAGTACTCAGGTTGCTGGGTGCTCAGTGCTCGGGGTGCTGCGTGCTCAGTGCTCAGTACTCAGGGTCCTGGGTGCTCAGTACTCAGGGTGCTGTGTGCTCAGTGCTCAGGGTGCTGGGTGCTCAGTGCTCAGGGTGCTGGGTGCTCAGTGCTCAGGGTGCTGGGTGCTCAGTGCTCAGGGTGCTGGGTGCTCAGTACTCAGGGTGCTGGGTGCTCAGTACTCAGGGTGCTGGGTGCTCAGTGCTCGGGGTGCTGGGTGCTCAGTGCTCGGGGTGCTGGGTGCTCAGTGCTCGGGGTGCTCGGTGCTCAGTACTCAGGGTGCTGGGTGCTCAGTGCTCGAGGTGCTCAGTACTCAGGGTGCTGTGTGTTCAGTGCTCAGGGTGCTGTGTGCTCAGTGCTCAGGGTGCTGGGTGCTCAGTTCTCGGGGTGCTGCGTGCTCAGTGCTCAGTACTCAGGGTCCTGGGTGCTCAGTACTCAGGGTGCTGTGTGCTCAGTGCACAGGGTGCTGGGTGCTCAGTGCTCAGGGTGCTGGGTGCTCAGTGCTCAGGATGCTGGGTGCTCAGTGCTCAGGGTGCTGGGTGCTCAGTACTCAGGGTGCTGGGTGCTCAGTACTCGGGGTGCTGGGTGCTCAGTACTCGGGTTGCTGGGTGCTCAGTACTCAGGGTGCTGGGTGCTCTGTACTCGGGAGCTGGGTGCTCAGTGCTCAGGGTGCTGGGTGCTCAGTGCTCGGTGTGCTGGGTGCTCAGTGCTCAGTACTCAGGGTGCTGGGTGCTCAGTGCTCAGTACTCAGGGTGCTGGGTGCTCAGTGCTCAGGGTGCTGTGTGCTCAGTGCTCAGGGTGCTGGGTGCTCAGTGCTCAGGGTGCTGGGTACTCAGTGCTCAGGGTGTTGGGTGCTCAGTACTCAGGGTGCTGGGTGCTCAGTACTCAGGGTGCTGGGTGCTCAGTGCTCGGGGTGCTTGGTGCTCAGTGCTCGGGGTGCTGGGTGCTCAGTGCTCGGGGTGCTCGGTGCTCAGTACTCAGGGTGCTGGGTGCTCAGTGCTCGAGGTGCTCAGTACTCAGGGTGCTGTGTGTTCAGTCCTCAGGGTGCTGTGTGCTCAGTGCTCAGGGTGCTGGGTGCTCAGTGCTCAGGGTGCTGGGTACTCAGTGCTCAGGGTGTTGGGTGCTCAGTGCGCGAGGTGCTCTTTACTCAGAGTGCTGTGTGTTCAGTGCTCAGGGTGCTGGGTGCTCAGTACTCAGGGTGCTCGGTGCTTAGTACTCATGGTGCTGGGTGCTCAGTACTCCGGGTGCTGGGTGCTCATTGCTCGGGGTGCTCGGTGCTCAGTACGTTGGGTGCTCACCACTCAGGGTGCTGGGTGCTCAGTATTCAGGGTGCTGGGTCCTCAGTACTCATTGTGCTGGGTGCTCAGTACTCGGGTGCTGGGTGCTCAGTGCTCAGGTGCTGGGTGCTCAGTGCTCGGGGTGCTGGGTGCTCAGTGCTCAGTACTCAGGTTGCTGGGTGCTCAGTGCTCGGGGTGCTGCGTGCTCAGTGCTCAGTACTCAGGGTCCTGGGTGCTCAGTACTCAGGGTGCTGTGTGCTCAGTGCTCAGGGTGCTGGGTGCTCAGTGCTCAGGGTGCTGGGTGCTCAGTGCTCAGGGTGCTGGGTGCTCAGTACTCAGGGTGCTGGGTGCTCAGTGCTCGGGGTGCTGGGTGCTCAGTGCTCAGGGTGCTGGGTGCTCAGTACTCAGGGTGTTGGGTGCTCAGTTCTCTGGGTGCTGTGTGCTCAGTTCTCAGGTAGCTGGGTACTCAGTACTCAGGGTGCTGGGTGCTCAGTACTCGGGTGCTGGGTGCTCAGTGCTCAGGGTGCTGGGTGCTCAGTGCTCGGGGTGCTGGGTGCTCAGTGCTCAGTACTCAGGGTGCTGGGTGCTCAGTACTCGGGGTGCTAGGTGCTCAGTGCTCAGTACTCAGGGTGCTGGGTGCTCAGTGCTCAGGGTGCTGGGTGTTCACTGCTCAGGGTGCTGGGTGCTCAGTGCTCAGGGTGCTGGGTACTCAGTGCTCAGGGTACTGGGTGCTCAGTACTCAGGGTGCTGGGTGCTCAGTGCTCAGGGTGCTGGGTGCTCAGTGCTCGGGGTGCTGGGTGCTCAGTGCTCGGGGTGCTGGGTGCTCAGTGCTCGGGGTGCTCGGTGCTCAGTACTCAGGGTGCTGGGTGCTCAGTGCTCGAGGTGCTCAGTACTCAGGGTGCTGTATGTTCAGTGTTCAGGGTGCTGGGTGCTCAGTACTCAGGGTGCTCGGTGCTTAGTACTCAGGGTGCTGGGTGCTCAGTACTCCGGGTGCTGGGTGCTCAGTGCTCGGTGTGCTCGGTGCTCAGTACTCAGTGCTCAGGGTGCTCAGTGCTCAGTGCTCAGGGTGCTGGGTGTTCAGTACTCAGGGTGCTGGGTGCTCTGTACTCAGGGGGCTGGGTGCTCAGTACTCGGGGTGCTCGGTGCTCAGTGCTCAGGGTGCTGGGTGCTCAGTACTCAGGGTGCTGGGTGCTCAGTCCTCAGGGTGCTGGGTGCTCATTGCTCAGGGTGCTGGGTACTCAGTGCTCAGGGTGCTCGGTGCTCAGTACTCGGGGTGCTGGGTGCTCATTCTCGGGGTGCTGGGTGCTCAGTGCTCAGGGTGCTGGGTGCTCAGTACTCAGGGTGCTGGGTGCTCAGTGCTCAGGTTGCTGGGTTCTCAGTACTCAGGCTGCTGGGTGCTCAGTGCTCAGGGTGCTGTGTGCTCAGTACTCAGGGTGCTGGGTGCTCAGTGCTCAGGGTGCTGGGTGCTCAGTACTCAGGGTGCTGGGAGCTCAGTGCTCAGGGTGATCGGTGCTCAGTACTCAGGGTGCTCAGTACTCAGGGTACTGGGTGCTCAGTGCTCGGGGTGCTGGGAGCTCAGTAATCAGGGTGCTGGGTGCTCAGTGCTCGGGGTGCTGGGTGCTCAGTGCTCAGGGTGATCGGTGCTCAGTACTCAGGGTGCTGGGTGCTCAGTGCTCGGGGTGCTGGGTGTTCAGTCCACAGGGTGCTCAGTGATCAGGTTGCTGGGTGCTCAGTGCTCGGGGTGCTGGGTGTTCAGTGCTCGGGGTGCTGGGTGCTCAGTGCTCAGGGTGCTGGGTGCTCAGTGCTCAGTGCTCAGGGTGCTGGTTGCTCAGTACTCAGGGTGCTGGGTGCTCAGTACTCAGGGTGCTGGGTGCTCAGTGCTCAGGGTGCTGGGTGCTCAGTGCTCGCTGTGCTCGGTGCTCAGTACTCAAGGTGCTGGGTGCTCAGTGCTCAGGGTGCTGGGTGCTCAGTGCTCAGGGTGCTCAGTGCTCAGTGCTCAGGGTGCTGGGTGTTCAGTACTCAGGGAGCTGGGTGCTCAGTACTCAGGGTGCTGGGTGCTCAGTGCTCAGGGTGCTGGGTGCTCAGTGCTCGGGGTGATCGGTGCTCAGTACTCAGGGTGCTGGGTGCTCAGTGCTCGGGGTGCTCGGAGCTCAGTACTCAGGGTGCTGGGTGCTCAGTGCTCGGGGTGATCGGTGCTCAGTACTCAGGGTGCTGGGTGCTCAGTGCTCGGGGTGCTCGGTGCTCAGTACGTTGGGTGCTCACTACTCAGGGTGCTGGGTGCTCAGTGCTCAGGGTGCTGGGTGCTCAGTACACCGGGTGCTGGGTGCTCAGTGCTCGGTGTGCTCGGTGCTCAGTACTCAGTGCTCAGGGTGCTCAGTGCTCAGTGCTCAGGGTGCTGGGTGTTCAGTACTCAGGGTGCTGGGTGCTCAGTACTCAGGGGGCTGGGTGCTCAGTACTCGGGGTGCTCGGTGCTCAGTGCTCAGGGTGCTGGGTGCTCAGTTCTCAGGGTGCTGGGTGCTCAGTACTCAGGGTGCTGGGTGCTCATTGCTCAGGGTGCTGGGTACTCAGTGCTCAGGGTGCTCGGTGCTCAGTACTCGGGGTGCTGGGTGCTCATTCTCGGGGTGCTGGGTGCTCAGTGCTCAGGGTGCTGGGTGCTCAGTACTCAGGGTGCTGGGTGCTCAGTGCTCAGGTTGCTGGGTTCTCAGTACTCAGGGTGCTGGGTGCTCAGGGTGCTCGGTGCTCAGTACTCGGGGTGCTGGGTGCTCAGTGCTCAGGGTGCTGGGTGCTCAGTACTCAGGGTGTTTGGTGCTCAGTTCTCTGGGTGCTGTGTGCTCAGTACTCATGTAGCTGGGTGCTCAGTACTCAGGGTGCTGGGTGCTCAGTACTCGGGTGCTGGGTGCTCAGTGCTCAGGGTGCTGGGTGCTCAGTGCTCGGGGTGCTGGGTGCTCAGTGCTCAGTACTCAGGGTGCTGGGTGCTCAGTACTCGGGGTGCTAGGTGCTCAGTGCTCAGTACTCAGGGTGCTGGGTGCTCAGTGCTCAGGGTGCTGGGTGTTCACTGCTCAGGGTGCTGGGTGCTCAGTGCTCAGGGTACTGGGTGCTCAGTACTCAGGGTGCTGGGTGCTCAGTGCTCAGGGTGCTGGGTGCTCAGTGCTCGGGGTGCTGGGTGCTCAGTGCTCGGGGTGCTGGGTGCTCAGTGCTCGGGGTGCTGGGTGCTCAGTGCTCGGGGTGCTCGGTGCTCAGTACTCAGGCTGGTGGGTGCTCAGTGCTCGAGGTGCTCAGTACTCAGGGTGCTGTATGTTCAGTGTTCAGGGTGCTCGGTGCTTAGTACTCAGGGTGCTGGGTGCTCAGTACTCCGGGTGCTGGGTGCTCAGTGCTCGGTGTGCTCGGTGCTCAGTACTCAGTGCTCAGGGTGCTCAGTGCTCAGTGCTCAGGGTGCTGGGTGTTCAGTACTCAGGGTGCTCGGTGCTCAGTGCTCAGGGTGCTGGGTGCTCAGTACTCAGGGTGCTGGTTGCTCAGTACTCAGGGTGCTGGGTGCTCATTGCTCAGGGTGCTGGGTACTCAGTGCTCAGGGTGCTCGTTGCTCAGTACTCGGGGTGCTGGGTGCCCATTCTCGGGGTGCTGGGTGCTCAGTGCTCAGGGTGCTGGGTGCTCAGTACTCAGGGTGCTGGGTGCTCAGTGCTCAGGTTGCTGGGTTCTCAGTACTCAGGCTGCTGGGTGCTCAGTGCTCAGGGTGCTGTGTGCTCAGTACTCAGGGTGCTGGGTGCTCAGTGCTCAGGGTGCTGGGTGCTCAGTACTCAGGGTGCTGGGAGCTCAGTGCTCAGGGTGATCGGTGCTCAGTACTCAGGGTGCTCAGTACTCAGGGTACTGGGTGCTCAGTGCTCGGGGTGCTGGGAGCTCAGTAATCAGGGTGCTGGGTGCTCAGTGCTCGGGGTGCTGGGTGCTCAGTGCTCAGGGTGATCGGTGCTCAGTACTCAGGGTGCTGGGTGCTCAGTGCTCGGGGTGCTGGGTGTTCAGTCCACAGGGTGCTCAGTGATCAGGTTGCTGGGTGCTCAGTGCTCGGGGTGCTGGGTGTTCAGTGCTCGGGGTGCTGGGTGCTCAGTGCTCAGGGTGCTGGGTGCTCAGTGCTCAGTGCTCAGGGTGCTGGTTGCTCAGTACTCAGGGTGCTGGGTGCTCAGTACTCAGGGTGATGGGTGCTCAGTGCTCAGGGTGCTAGGTGCTCAGTACTCAAGGTGCTGGGTGATCAGTGCTCGGGGTGCTGGGTGCTCAGTGCTCAGGGTGCTGGGTGCTCAGTACTCATTGTGCTGGGTGCTCAGTACTCGGGTGCTGGGTGCTCAGTGCTCAGGGTGCTGGGTGCTCAGTGCTCAGGATGCTGTTTGCTCAGTGCTCAGGGTGCTGGGTGCTCAGTACTCAGGGTGCTGGGTGCTCAGTCCTCTGGGTGCTCGGTGCCCAGTGCTCAGGGTGCTGGGTGCTCAGTGCGCCAGTTGCTCAGTACTCAGAGTGCTGTGTGTTCAGTTCTCAGGGTGCTGGGTGCTCAGTACTCAGGGTGCTCGGTGCTTAGTACTCATGGTGCTGGGTGCTCAGTACTCGGGGTGCTGGGTGCTCAGTATTCAGGGTGCTGGGTGCTCAGTACTCATTGTGCTGGGTGCTCAGTACTCGGGTGCTGGGTGCTCAGTGCTCGGGGTGCTGCGTGCTCAGTGCTCAGTACTCAGGGTCCTGGGTGCTCAGTACTCAGGGTGCTGTGTGCTCAGTGCTCAGGGTGCTGGGTGCTCAGTGCTCAGGGTGCTGGGTGCTCAGTGCTCAGGGTGCTGGGTGCTCAGTACTCAGGGTGCTGGGTGCTCAGTGCTCGGGGTGCTGGGTGCTCAGTGCTCAGGGTGCTGGGTGCTCAGTACTCAGGGTGTTGGGTGCTCAGTTCTCTGGGTGCTGTGTGCTCAGTTCTCAGGTAGCTGGGTGCTCAGTACTCAGGGTGCTGGGTGCTCAGTACTCGGGTGCTGGGTGCTCAGTGCTCAGGGTGCTGGGTGCTCAGTGCTCGGGGTGCTGGGTGCTCAGTGCTCAGTACTCAGGGTGCTGGGTGCTCAGTACTCGGGGTGCTAGGTGCTCAGTGCTCAGTACTCAGGGTGCTGGGTGCTCAGTGCTCAGGGTGCTGGGTGTTCACTGCTCAGGGTGCTGGGTGCTCAGTGCTCAGGGTGCTGGGTACTCAGTGCTCAGGGTACTGGGTGCTCAGTACTCAGGGTGCTGGGTGCTCAGTGCTCAGGGTGCTGGGTGCTCAGTGCTCGGGGTGCTGGGTGCTCAGTGCTCGGGGTGCTGGGTGCTCAGTGCTCGGGGTGCTCGGTGCTCAGTACTCAGGGTGCTGGGTGCTCAGTGCTCGAGGTGCTCAGTACTCAGGGTGCTGTATGTTCAGTGTTCAGGGTGCTGGGTGCTCAGTACTCAGGGTGCTCGGTGCTTAGTACTCAGGGTGCAGGGTGCTCAGTACTCCGGGTGCTGGGTGCTCAGTGCTCGGTGTGCTCGGTGCTCAGTACTCAGTGCTCAGGGTGCTCAGTGCTCAGTGCTCAGGGTGCTGGGTGTTCACTACTCAGGGTGCTGGGTGCTCTGTACTCAGGGGGCTGGCTGCTCAGTACTCGGGGTGCTCGGTGCTCAGTGCTCTGGGTGCTGGGTGCTCAGTACTCAGGGTGCTGGGTGCTCAGTCCTCAGGGTGCTGGGTGCTCATTGCTCAGGGTGCTGGGTACTCAGTGCTCAGGGTGCTCGGTGCTCAGTACTCGGGGTGCTGGGTGCTCATTCTCGGGGTGCTGGGTGCTCAGTGCTCAGGGTGCTGGGTGCTCAGTACTCAGGGTGCTGGGTGCTCAGTGCTCAGGTTGCTGGGTTCTCAGTACTCAGGCTGCTGGGTGCTCAGTGCTCAGGGTGCTGTGTGCTCAGTACTCAGGGTGCTGGGTGCTCAGTGCTCAGGGTGCTGGGTGCTCAGTACTCAGGGTGCTGGGAGCTCAGTGCTCAGGGTGATCGGTGCTCAGTACTCAGGGTGCTCAGTACTCAGGGTACTGGGTGCTCAGTGCTCGGGCTGCTGGGAGCTCAGTAATCAGGGTGCTGGGTGCTCAGTGCTCGGGGTGCTGGGTGCTCAGTGCTCAGGGTGATCGGTGCTCAGTACTCAGGGTGCTGGGTGCTCAGTGCTCGGGGTGCTGGGTGTTCAGTCCACAGGGTGCTCAGTGATCAGGTTGCTGGGTGCTCAGTGCTCGGGGTGCTGGGTGTTCAGTGCTCGGGGTGCTGGGTGCTCAGTGCTCAGGGTGCTGGGTGCTCTGTGCTCAGTGCTCAGGGTGCTGGTTGCTCAGTACTCAGGGTGCTGGGTGCTCAGTACTCAGGGTGCTGGGTGCTCAGTGCTCAGGGTGCTGGGTGCTCAGTGCTCGCTGTGCTCGGTGCTCAGTACTCAAGGTGCTGGGTGCTCAGTGCTCAGGGTGCTGGGTGCTCAGTGCTCAGGGTGCTCAGTGCTCAGTGCTCAGGGTGCTGGGTGTTCAGTACTCAGGGAGCTGGGTGCTCAGTACTCAGGGTGCTGGGTGCTCAGTGCTCAGGGTGCTGGGTGCTCAGTGCTCGGGGTGATCGGTGCTCAGTACTCAGGGTGCTGGGTGCTCAGTGCTCGGGGTGCTCGGAGCTCAGTACTCAGGGTGCTGGGTGCTCAGTGCTCGGGGTGATCGGTGCTCAGTACTCAGGGTGCTGGGTGCTCAGTGCTCGGCGTGCTCGGTGCTCAGTACGTTGGGTGCTCACTACTCAGGGTGCTGGGTGCTCAGTGCTCAGGGTGCTGGGTGCTCAGTACACCGGGTGCTGGGTGCTCAGTGCTCGGTGTGCTCGGTGCTCAGTACTCAGTGCTCAGGGTGCTCAGTGCTCAGTGCTCAGGGTGCTGGGTGTTCAGTACTCAGGGTGCTGGGTGCTCAGTACTCAGGGGGCTGGGTGCTCAGTACTCGGGGTGCTCGGTGCTCAGTGCTCAGGGTGCTGGGTGCTCAGTACTCAGGGTGCTGGGTGCTCAGTACTCAGGGTGCTGGGTGCTCATTGCTCAGGGTGCTGGGTACTCAGTGCTCAGGGTGCTCGGTGCTCAGTACTCGGGGTGCTGGGTGCTCATTCTCGGGGTGCTGGGTGCTCAGTGCTCAGGGTGCTGGGTGCTCAGTACTCAGGGTGCTGGGTGCTCAGTGCTCAGGTTGCTGGGTTCTCAGTACTCAGGGTGCTGGGTGCTCAGGGTGCTCGGTGCTCAGTACTCGGGGTGCTGGGTGCTCAGTGCTCAGGGTGCTGGGTGCTCAGTACTCAGGGTGTTTGGTGCTCAGTTCTCTGGGTGCTGTGTGCTCAGTACTCATGTAGCTGGGTGCTCAGTACTCAGGGTGCTGGGTGCTCAGTACTCGGGTGCTGGGTGCTCAGTGCTCAGGGTGCTGGGTGCTCAGTGCTCGGGGTGCTGGGTGCTCAGTGCTCAGTACTCAGGGTGCTGGGTGCTCAGTACTCGGGGTGCTAGGTGCTCAGTGCTCAGTACTCAGGGTGCTGGGTGCTCAGTGCTCAGGGTGCTGGGTGTTCACTGCTCAGGGTGCTGGGTGCTCAGTGCTCAGGGTGCTGGGTACTCAGTGCTCAGGGTACTGGGTGCTCAGTACTCAGGGTGCTGGGTGCTCAGTGCTCAGGGTGCTGGGTGCTCAGTGCTCGGGGTGCTGGGTGCTCAGTGCTCGGGGTGCTGGGTGCTCAGTGCTCGGGGTGCTCGGTGCTCAGTACTCAGGGTGGTGGGTGCTCAGTGCTCGAGGTGCTCAGTACTCAGGGTGCTGTATGTTCAGTGTTCAGGGTGCTGGGTGCTCAGTACTCAGGGTGCTCGGTGCTTAGTACTCAGGGTGCTGGGTGCTCAGTAATCCGGGTGCTGGGTGCTCAGTGCTCGGTGTGCTCGGTGCTCAGTACTCAGTGCTCAGGGTGCTCAGTGCTCAGTGCTCAGGGTGCTGGGTGTTCAGTACTCAGGGTGCTCGGTGCTCAGTGCTCAGGGTGCTGGGTGCTCAGTACTCAGGGTGCTGGGTGCTCAGTACTCAGGGTGCTGGGTGCTCATTGCTCAGGGTGCTGGGTACTCAGTGCTCAGGGTGCTCGGTGCTCAGTACTCGGGGTGCTGGGTGCTCATTCTCGGGGTGCTGGGTGCTCAGTGCTCAGGGTGCTGGGTGCTCAGTACTCAGGGTGCTGGGTGCTCAGTGCTCAGGTTGCTGGGTTCTCAGTACTCAGGCTGCTGGGTGCTCAGTGCTCAGGGTGCTGTGTGCTCAGTACTCAGGGTGCTGGGTGCTCAGTGCTCAGGGTGCTGGGTGCTCAGTACTCAGGGTGCTGGGAGCTCAGTGCTCAGGGTGATCGGTGCTCAGTACTCAGGGTGCTCAGTACTCAGGGTACTGGGTGCTCAGTGCTCGGGGTGCTGGGAGCTCAGTAATCAGGGTGCTGGGTGCTCAGTGCTCGGGGTGCTGGGTGCTCAGTGCTCAGGGTGATCGGTGCTCAGTACTCAGGGTGCTGGGTGCTCAGTGCTCGGGGTGCTGTGTGTTCAGTCCACAGGGTGCTCAGTGATCAGGTTGCTGGGTGCTCAGTGCTCGGGGTGCTGGGTGTTCAGTGCTCGGGGTGCTGGGTGCTCAGTGCTCAGGGTGCTGGGTGCTCAGTGCTCAGTGCTCAGGGTGCTGGTTGCTCAGTACTCAGGGTGCTGGGTGCTCAGTACTCAGGGTGCTGGGTGCTCAGTGCTCAGGGTGCTAGGTGCTCAGTACTCAAGGTGCTGGGTGATCAGTGCTCGGGGTGCTGGGTGCTCAGTGCTCAGGGTGCTGGGTGCTCAGTGCTCAGGGTGCTGGGTGCTCAGTACTCAGGGTGCTGGGTGCTCAGTGCTCGGGGTGCTCGGTGCTCAGTACTCAAGGTGCTGGGTGCTCAGTGCTCAGGGTGCTGGGTGCTCAGTGCTCAGGGTGCTCAGTGCTCAGTGCTCAGGGTGCTGGGTGTTCAGTACTCAGGGTGCTGGGTGCTCAGTACTCAGGGTGCTGGGTGCTCAGTGCTCAGGGTGCTGGGTGCTCAGTGCTCGGGGTGATCGGTGCTCAGTACTCAGGGTGCTGGGTGCTCAGTGCTCGGGGTGCTCCGAGCTCAGTACTCAGGGTGCTGGGTGCTCAGTGCTCGGGGTGATCGGTGCTCAGTACTCAGGGTGCTGGGTGCTCAGTGCTCGGGGTGCTCGGTGCTCAGTACGTTGGGTGCTCACTACTCAGGGTGCTGGGTGCTCAGTGCTCAGGGTGCTGGGTGCTCAGTGCTCAGGGTGCTGGGTGCTCAGTGCTCAGGGTGCTGGGTGCTCAGTACTCAGGGTGCTGGGTGCTCAGTGCTCGGGGTGCTGGGTGCTCAGTGCTCGGGGTGCTGATTGCTCAGTACTCAGGGTGCTGGGTGCTCAGTACTCGGGGTGCTGGGTGCTCAGTACTCGGGTTGCTGGGTGCTCAGTACTCAGGGTGCTGGGTGCTCTGTACTCGGGAGCTGGGTGCTCAGTGCTCAGGGTGCTGGGTGCTCAGTGCTCGGTGTGCTGGGTGCTCAGTACTCAGGGTGCTGGGTGCTCAGTACTCAGGGTGCTGGGTGCTCAGTGCTCAGGGTGCTGGGTGCTCAGTACTCAGGGTGCTGGGTGCTCGGTGCTCAGTATGCTGGGTGCTCAGTACTCAGGGTGCTGGGTGCTCAGTGCTCGTGGTGCTCGGTGCTCAGTACGCTAGGTGCTCAGTACTCAGTGTGCTGGGTGCTCAGTACTCAGGGTGCAGGGTGCTCAGTACTCAGGGTGCTGGGTGCTTAGTACTCATGGTGCTGGGTGCTCAGTGCTCGGGGTGCTGGGTGCTCTGTGCTCAGTACTCAGGGTGCTGGGTGCTCAGTGCTCAGGGTGCTGGGTGCTCAGTACTCAGGGTGATGGGTGCTCAGTGCTCAGGGTGCTGGGTGCTCAGTACTCAGGGTTCTGGGAGCTCATTGCTCAGGGTGATCGGTGCTCAGTACTCAGGGTGCTCAGTACTCAGGGTGCTGGGTGCTCAGTGCTCGGGGTGCTGGGTGCTCAGTACTCAGGGTGCTGTGTGCTCAGTGCTCGGGGTTCTGGGTGCTCAGTGCTCAGGGTGCTAGGTGCTCAGTCCTCAGGGTGCTCAGTGCTCAGGGTGCTGGGTGCTCAGTGCTCGGGGTGGTCGGTGCTCAGTACTCAGGGTGCTGAGTGCTCAGTACTCAGGGTGCTGGGTGCTCAGTACTCAGGGTGCTGGGTGCTCAGTGCTCAGTGTGCTGGGTGATCAGTGCTCAGTGTGCTGGGTGCTCAGTGATCAGGGTGCTGGGTGCTCAGTGCTCAGGATGCTGTTTGCTCAGTGCTCAGGGTGCTGGGTGCTCAGTACTCAGGGTGCTGGGTGCTTAGTGCTCCGTTTGCTCGGCGCCCAGTGCTCAGGGTGCTGGGTGCTCAGTGCGCGAGGTGCTCAGTACTCAGAGTGCTGTGTGTTCAGTGCTCAGGGTGCTGGGTGCTCAGTACTCAGGGTGCTCGGTGCTTAGTACTCATGGTGCTGGGTGCTCAGTACTCCGGGTGCTGGGTGCTCAGTGCTCGGGGTGCTCGGTGCTCAGTACGTTGGGTGCTCACTACTCAGGGTGCTGCGTGCTCAGTGCTCAGGGTGCTGGATGCTCAGTGCTCAGGATGCTGTTTGCTCAGTGCTCAGGGTGCTGGGTGCTCAGTACTCAGGGTGCTGGGTGCTCAGTGCTCGGGGTTCTGGGTGCTCAGTTCTCAGGGTGCTGGGTGCTCAGTACTCAGGGTACTGGGTGCTCAGTACTCGGGGTGCTGGGTGCTCAGTATTCAGGGTGCTGGGTGCTCAGTACTCATTGTGCTGGGTGCTCAGTACTCGGGTGCTGGGTGCTCAGTGCTCAGGGTGCTGGGTGCTCAGTGCTCAGGATGCTGTTTGCTCAGTGCTCAGGGTGCTGGGTGCTCAGTACTCAGGGTGCTGGGTGCTCAGTGCTCTGGGTGCTCGGTGCCCAGTGCTCAGGGTGCTGGGTGCTCAGTGCGCCAGTTGCTCAGTACTCAGAGTGCTGTGTGTTCAGTTCTCAGGGTGCTGGGTGCTCAGTACTCAGGGTGCTCGGTGCTTAGTACTCATGGTGCTGGGTGCTCAGTACTCGGGGTGCTGGGTGCTCAGTATTCAGGGTGCTGGGTGCTCAGTACTCATTGTGCTGGGTGCTCAGTACTCGGGTGCTGGGTGCTCAGTGCTCGGGGTGCTGCGTGCTCAGTGCTCAGTACTCAGGGTCCTGGGTGCTCAGTACTCAGGGTGCTGTGTGCTCAGTGCTCAGGGTGCTGGGTGCTCAGTGCTCAGGGTGCTGGGTGCTCAGTGCTCAGGGTGCTGGGTGCTCAGTACTCAGGGTGCTGGGTGCTCAGTGCTCGGGGTGCTGGGTGCTCAGTGCTCAGGGTGCTGGGTGCTCAGTACTCAGGGTGTTGGGTGCTAAGTACTCAGGGTGCTGGGTGCTCAGTACTCAGGTAGCTGGGTGCTCAGTACTCAGGGTGCTGGGTGCTCAGTACTCGGGTGCTGGGTGCTCAGTGCTCAGGGTGCTGGGTGCTCAGTGCTCGGGTTCTGGGTGCTCAGTGCTCAGTACTCAGGGTGCTGGGTGCTCAGTGCTCGGGGTGCTGGGTGTTCAGTCCACAGGGTGCTCAGTGATCAGGTTGCTGGGTGCTCAGTGCTCAGGGTGCTGGGTGTTCAGTGCTCGGGGTGCTGGGTGCTCAGTGCTCAGGGTGCTGGGTGCTCAGTGCTCAGTGCTCAGGGTGCTGGTTGCTCAGTGCTCGGGGTGCTCGGTGCTCAGTACGTTGGGTGCTCACTACTCAGGGTGCTGGGTGCTCAGTGCTCAGGGTGCTGGGTGCTCAGTGCTCAGGGTGCTGGGTGCTCAGTGCTCAGGGTGCTGGGTGCTCAGTACTCAGGGTGCTGGGTGCTCAGTGCTCGGGGTGCTGGGTGCTCAGTGCTCGGGGTGCTGAGTGCTCAGTACTCAGGGTGCTGGGTGCTCAGTACTCAGGGTGCTGGGTGCTCAGTACTCGGGTTGCTGGGTGCTCAGTACTCAGGGTGCTGGGTGCTCTGTACTCGGGAGCTGGGTGCTCAGTGCTCAGGGTGCTGGGTGCTCAGTGCTCGGTGTGCTGGGTGCTCAGTACTCAGGGTGCTGGGTGCTCAGTACTCAGGGTGCTGGGTGCTCAGTGCTCAGGGTGCTGGGTGCTCAGTACTCAGGGTGCTGGGTGCTCGGTGCTCAGTATGCTGGGTGCTCAGTACTCAGGGTGCTGGGTGCTCAGTGCTCGTGGTGCTCGGTGCTCAGTACGCTAGGTGCTCAGTACTCAGTGTGCTGGGTGCTCAGTACTCAGGGTGCAGGGTGCTCAGTACTCAGGGTGCTGGGTGCTTAGTACTCATGGTGCTGGGTGCTCAGTGCTCGGGGTGCTGGGTGCTCTGTGCTCAGTACTCAGGGTGCTGGGTGCTCAGTGCTCAGGGTGCTGGGTGCTCAGTACTCAGGGTGATGGGTGCTCAGTGCTCAGGGTGCTGGGTGCTCAGTACTCAGGGTTCTGGGAGCTCATTGCTCAGGGTGATCGGTGCTCAGTACTCAGGGTGCTCAGTACTCAGGGTGCTGGGTGCTCAGTGCTCGGGGTGCTGGGTGCTCAGTACTCAGGGTGCTGGGTGCTTAGTGCTCCGTTTGCTCGGCGCCCAGTGCTCAGGGTGCTGGGTGCTCAGTACTCAGGGTGCTCGGTGCTTAGTACTCATGGTGCTGGGTGCTCAGTACTCCGGGTGCTGGGTGCTCAGTGCTCGGGGTGCTCGGTGCTCAGTACGTTGGGTGCTCACTACTCAGGGTGCTGCGTGCTCAGTGCTCAGGGTGCTGGATGCTCAGTGCTCAGGATGCTGTTTGCTCAGTGCTCAGGGTGCTGGGTGCTCAGTACTCAGGGTGCTGGGTGCTCAGTACTCGGGGTGCTGGGTGCTCAGTATTCAGGGTGCTGGGTGCTCAGTACTCATTGTGCTGGGTGCTCAGTACTCGGGTGCTGGGTGCTCAGTGCTCAGGGTGCTGGGTGCTCAGTGCTCAGGATGCTGTTTGCTCAGTGCTCAGGGTGCTGGGTGCTCAGTACTCAGGGTGCTGGGTGCTCAGTGCTCTGGGTGCTCGGTGCCCAGTGCTCAGGGTGCTGGGTGCTCAGTGCGCCAGTTGCTCAGTACTCAGAGTGCTGTGTGTTCAGTTCTCAGGGTGCTGGGTGCTCAGTACTCAGGGTGCTCGGTGCTTAGTACTCATGGTGCTGGGTGCTCAGTACTCGGGGTGCTGGGTGCTCAGTATTCAGGGTGCTGGGTGCTCAGTACTCATTGTGCTGGGTGCTCAGTACTCGGGTGCTGGGTGCTCAGTGCTCGGGGTGCTGCGTGCTCAGTGCTCAGTACTCAGGGTCCTGGGTGCTCAGTACTCAGGGTGCTGTGTGCTCAGTGCTCAGGGTGCTGGGTGCTCAGTGCTCAGGGTGCTGGGTGCTCAGTGCTCAGGGTGCTGGGTGCTCAGTACTCAGGGTGCTGGGTGCTCAGTGCTCGGGGTGCTGGGTGCTCAGTGCTCAGGGTGCTGGGTGCTCAGTACTCAGGGTGTTGGGTGCTCAGTACTCAGGGTGCTGGGTGCTCAGTACTCAGGTAGCTGGGTGCTCAGTACTCAGGGTGCTGGGTGCTCAGTACTCGGGTGCTGGGTGCTCAGTGCTCAGGGTGCTGGGTGCTCAGTGCTCGGGTTCTGGGTGCTCAGTGCTCAGTACTCAGGGTGCTGGGTGCTCAGTGCTCAGGGTGCTGGGTGCTCACTGCTCAGGGTGCTGGGTGCTCAGTGCTCAGGGTGCTGGGTACTCAGTGCTCAGGGTACTGGGTGCTCAGTACTCAGGGTGCTGGGTGCTCAGTGCTCAGGATGCTGGGTGCTCACTGCTCAGGGTGCTGGGTGCTCAGTGCTCAGGGTGCTGGGTACTCAGTGCTCAGGGTACTGGGTGCTCAGTACTCAGGGTGCTGGGTGCTCAGCGCTCAGGGTGCTGGGTGCTCAGTGCTCGGGGTGCTGGGTGCTCAGTGCTCGGGGTGCTGGGTGCTGAGTGCTCGGGGTGCTCGGTGCTCAGTACTCAGCGTGCTGTATGTTCAGTGTTCAGGGTGCTGGGTGCTCAGTACTCAGGGTGCTCGGTGCTTAGTACTCAGGGTGCTGGGTGCTCAGTACTTCGGGTGCTGGGTGCTCAGTGCTCGGGGTGCTCGGTGCTCAGTACTCAGTGCTCAGGGTGCTCACTGCTCAGTGCTCAGAGTGCTGGGTGTTCAGTACTCAGGGTGCTGGGTGCTCAGTACTCAGGGGGCTGGGTGCTCAGTACCCTGGGTGCTCGGTGCTCAGTGCTCAGGGTGCTGGGTGCTCAGTATTCAGGGTGCTGGGTGCTCAGTACTCAGGGTGCTGGGTGCTCAGTACTCAGGGTGCTGGGTGCTCAGTGCTCAGGGTGCTGGGTGCTCAGTACTCAGGGTGCTGGGAGCTCAGTGCTCAGGGTGATCGGTGCTCAGTACTCAGGGTGCTCAGTACTCAGGGTACTGGGTGCTCAGTGCTCGGGGTGCTGGGAGCTCAGTACTCAGGGTGCTGGGTGCTCAGTGCTCGGGGTGCTGGGTGCTCAGTGCTCAGGGTGATCGGTGCTCAGTACTCAGGGTGCTGGGTGCTCAGTGCTCAGGGTGCTGGGTGTTCAGTCCACAGGGTGCTCAGTGCTCAGGGTGCTGGGTGCTCAGTGCTCGGGGTGCTGGGTGTTCAGTGCTCGGGGTGCTGGGTGCTCAGTGCTCAGGGTGCTGGGTGCTCAGTGCTCAGTGCTCAGGGTGCTGGTTGCTCAGTACTCAGGGTGCTGGGTGCTCAGTACTCAGGGTGCTGGGTGCTCAGTGCTCAGGGTTCTGGGAGCTCATTGCTCAGGGTGATCGGTGCTCAGTACTCAGGGTGCTCAGTACTCAGGGTGCTGAGTGCTCAGTGCTCGGGGTGCTGGGTGCTCAGTACTCAGGGTGCTGTGTGCTCAGTGCTCGGGGTTCTGGGTGCTCAGTGCTCAGGGTGCTAGGTGCTCAGTCCTCAGGGTGCTCAGTGCTCAGGGTGCTGGGTGCTCAGTGCTCGGGGTGCTCGGTGCTCAGTACTCAGGGTGCTGAGTGCTCAGTACTCAGGGTGCTGGGTGCTCAGTACTCAGGGTGCTGGGTGCTCAGTGCTCAGTGTGCTGGGTGATCAGTGCTCAGTGTGCTGGGTGCTCAGTGATCAGGGTGCTGGGTGCTCAGTGCTCAGGATGCTGTTTGCTCAGTGCTCAGGGTGCTGGGTGCTCAGTACTCAGGGTGCTGGGTGCTTAGTGCTCCGTTTGCTCGGCGCCCAGTGCTCAGGGTGCTGGGTGCTCAGTACTCAGGGTGCTCGGTGCTTAGTACTCATGGTGCTGGGTGCTCAGTACTCCGGGTGCTGGGTGCTCAGTGCTCGGGGTGCTCGGTGCTCAGTACGTTGGGTGCTCACTACTCAGGGTGCTGCGTGCTCAGTGCTCAGGGTGCTGGATGCTCAGTGCTCAGGATGCTGTTTGCTCAGTGCTCAGGGTGCTGGGTGCTCAGTACTCAGGGTGCTGGGTGCTCAGTGCTCGGGGTTCTGGGTGCTCAGTTCTCAGGGTGCTGGGTGCTCAGTACTCAGGGTGCTGGGTGCTCAGTACTCGGGGTGCTGGGTGCTCAGTATTCAGGGTGCTGGGTGCTCAGTACTCATTGTGCTGGGTGCTCAGTACTCGGGTGCTGGGTGCTCAGTGCTCAGGGTGCTGGGTGCTCAGTGCTCAGGATGCTGTTTGCTCAGTGCTCAGGGTGCTGGGTGCTCAGTACTCAGGGTGCTGGGTGCTCAGTGCTCTGGGTGCTCGGTGCCCAGTGCTCAGGGTGCTGGGTGCTCAGTGCGCCAGTTGCTCAGTACTCAGAGTGCTGTGTGTTCAGTTCTCAGGGTGCTGGGTGCTCAGTACTCAGGGTGCTCGGTGCTTAGTACTCATGGTGCTGGGTGCTCAGTACTCGGGGTGCTGGGTGCTCAGTATTCAGGGTGCTGGGTGCTCAGTACTCATTGTGCTGGGTGCTCAGTACTCGGGTGCTGGGTGCTCAGTGCTCGGGGTGCTGCGTGCTCAGTGCTCAGTACTCAGGGTCCTGGGTGCTCAGTACTCAGGGTGCTGTGTGCTCAGTGCTCAGGGTGCTGGGTGCTCAGTGCTCAGGGTGCTGGGTGCTCAGTGCTCAGGGTGCTGGGTGCTCAGTACTCAGGGTGCTGGGTGCTCAGTGCTCGGGGTGCTGGGTGCTCAGTGCTCAGGGTGCTGGGTGCTCAGTACTCAGGGTGTTGGGTGCTCAGTACTCAGGGTGCTGGGTGCTCAGTACTCAGGTAGCTGGGTGCTCAGTACTCAGGGTGCTGGGTGCTCAGTACTCGGGTGCTGGGTGCTCAGTGCTCAGGGTGCTGGGTGCTCAGTGCTCGGGTTCTGGGTGCTCAGTGCTCAGTACTCAGGGTGCTGGGTGCTCAGTGCTCAGGGTGCTGGGTGCTCACTGCTCAGGGTGCTGGGTGCTCAGTGCTCAGGGTGCTGGGTACTCAGTGCTCAGGGTACTGGGTGCTCAGTACTCAGGGTGCTGGGTGCTCAGTGCTCAGGATGCTGGGTGCTCACTGCTCAGGGTGCTGGGTGCTCAGTGCTCAGGGTGCTGGGTACTCAGTGCTCAGGGTACTGGGTGCTCAGTACTCAGGGTGCTGGGTGCTCAGCGCTCAGGGTGCTGGGTGCTCAGTGCTCGGGGTGCTGGGTGCTCAGTGCTCGGGGTGCTGGGTGCTGAGTGCTCGGGGTGCTCGGTGCTCAGTACTCAGCGTGCTGTATGTTCAGTGTTCAGGGTGCTGGGTGCTCAGTACTCAGGGTGCTCGGTGCTTAGTACTCAGGGTGCTGGGTGCTCAGTACTTCGGGTGCTGGGTGCTCAGTGCTCGGGGTGCTCGGTGCTCAGTACTCAGTGCTCAGGGTGCTCACTGCTCAGTGCTCAGAGTGCTGGGTGTTCAGTACTCAGGGTGCTGGGTGCTCAGTACTCAGGGGGCTGGGTGCTCAGTACCCTGGGTGCTCGGTGCTCAGTGCTCAGGGTGCTGGGTGCTCAGTATTCAGGGTGCTGGGTGCTCAGTACTCAGGGTGCTGGGTGCTCAGTGCTCAGGGTGCTGGGTACTCAGTGCTCAGGGTGCTCGGTGCTCAGTACTCGGGGTGCTGGGTGCTCATTCTCGGGGTGCTGGGTGCTCAGTGCTCAGGGTGCTGGGTGCTCAGTACTCAGGGTGCTGGGTGCTCAGTGCTCAGGGTGCTGGGTGCTCAGTACTCAGGGTGCTGGGTGCTCAGTGCTCAGGGTGCTGGGTGCTCAGTACTCAGGGTGCTGGGTGCTCAGTGCTCAGGGTGCTGGGTGCTCAGTACTCAGGGTGCTGGGAGCTCAGTGCTCAGGGTGATCGGTGCTCAGTACTCAGGGTGCTCAGTACTCAGGGTACTGGGTGCTCAGTGCTCGGGGTGCTGGGAGCTCAGTACTCAGGGTGCTGGGTGCTCAGTGCTCGGGGTGCTGGGTGCTCAGTGCTCAGGGTGATCGGTGCTCAGTACTCAGGGTGCTGGGTGCTCAGTGCTCAGGGTGCTGGGTGTTCAGTCCACAGGGTGCTCAGTGCTCAGGGTGCTGGGTGCTCAGTGCTCGGGGTGCTGGGTGTTCAGTGCTCGGGGTGCTGGGTGCTCAGTGCTCAGGGTGCTGGGTGCTCAGTGCTCAGTGCTCAGGGTGCTGGTTGCTCAGTACTCAGGGTGCTGGGTGCTCAGTACTCAGGGTGCTGGGTGCTCAGTGCTCAGGGTGCTAGGTGCTCAGAACTCAGGGTGCTGGGTGATCAGTGCTCGGGGTGCTGGGTGCTCAGTGCTCTGGGTGCTGGGTGCTCAGTGCTCAGGGTGCTGGGTGCTCAGTACTCAGGGTGCTGGGTGCTCAGTGCTCAGGGTGCTCGGTGCTCAGTACTCAAGGTGCTGGGTGCTCAGTGCTCAGTGTGCTGGGTGCTCAGTGCTCAGGGTGCTCAGTGCTCAGGGTGCTGGGTGTTCAGTACTCAGGGTGCTGGGTGCTCAGTACTCAGGGTGCTGGGTGCTCAGTACTCAGGGTGCTGGGTGCTCAGTGCTCGGGGTGCTCGGTGCTCAGTACTCAGGGTGCTGCGTGCTCAGTACTCAGGGTGCTGGGTGCTCAGTGCTCAGGGTTCTGGGTGCTCAGTGCTCGGGGTGATCGGTGCTCAGTACTCAGGTTGCTGGGTGCTCAGTGCTCCAGGTGCTCGGAGCTCAGTACTCAGGGTGCTGGGTGCTCAGTGCTCGGGGTGATCGGTGCTCAGTACTCAGGGTGCTGGGTGCTCAGCGCTCGGGGTGCTCGGTGCTCAGTACGTTGGGTGCTCACTACTCAGGGTGCTGGGTGCTCAGTGCTCAGGGTGCTGGGTGCTCAGTGCTCAGGGTGCTGGGTGCTCAGTGCTCAGGGTGCTGGGTGCTCAGTACTCAGGGTGCTGGGTGCTCAGTGCTCGGGGTGCTGGGTGCTCAGTGCTCAGGGTGCTGGGTGCTCAGTACTCAGGGTGCTGGGTGCTCAGTACTCGGGGTGCTGGGTGCTCAGTACTCGGGGTGCTGGGTGCTCAGTACTCATGCTGCTGGGTGCTCTGTACTCGGGAGCTGGGTGCTCAGTGCTCAGGGTGCTGGGTGCTCAGTGCTCGGTGTGCTGGGTGCTCAGTGCTCAGTAATCAGGGTGCTGGGTGCTCAGTGCTCAGTACTCAGGGTGCTGGGTGCTCAGTGCTCAGGGTGCTGTGTGCTCAGTGCTCAGGGTGCTGGGTGCTCAGTGCTCAGGGTGCTGGGTGCTCAGTGCTCAGGGTGCTCGGTGCTTAGTACTCAGGGTGCTCGTTGCTCGGGATGCTGGGTGCTCAGTGCTCAGGTTGCTGGGTGCTCAGTGCTCGGGGTGCTGGGTGCTCAGTGCTCGGGGTGCTCGGTGCTCAGTTCTCAGGGTGCTGGGTTCTCAGTGCTCGGGGTGCTGGGTGCTCAGTACTCAGGGTGCTGGGTGCTCGGTGCTCAGTACGCTGGGTGCCCCGTACTCAGGGTGCTGGCTGCTCAGTACACAGGGTGCTCGGTGCTCAGTACTCAGGGTGCTGGGTGCTCAGTGATCGGGGTGCTGGGTGCTCATTACTCAGGGTGCTGGGTGCTCAGTACTCGGTGTGCTCAGTGCTTGTGGTGCTGGGTGCTCAGTACTCAGGGTGCTCAGTGCTTGGGGTGTTGGGTGCTCAGTACTCAGGGTGCTGGGTGCTCAATGCTCAGGGTGCTGGGTGCTCAGTACTCAGGGTGCTGGGTGCTCAGTACTCAGGGTGCTGGGTGCTCAGTGCTCGGGGTGCGGGGTGCTTAGTGCTCGGGGTGCTGGGTGCTCAGTGCTCGGGGTGCTGGGTGCTCAGTGCTCGGGGTTCTGGGTCATCAGTGCTCGGGGCGACGGGAGCTCAGTGCTCGGGGTGCTGGGTGCTCAGTACTCAGGGTGCTCAGTACTCAGGCTGCTGGGTGCTCAGTGCTCAGGGTGCTGGGTGCTCAGTGCTCGGGGTGCTGGGTGCTCAGTGCTCGGGGTGCTGGGTGCTCAGTGCTCGGGGTGCTGGGTGCTCAGTACTCAGGGTGCTGGGTGCTCAGTGCTCGGGGTGCTGGGTGCTCAGTACTCAGGGTGCTGGGTGCTCGGTGCTCAGTACGCTGGGTGCTCAGTACTCAGGGTGCTGGCTGCTCAGTACACAGGGTGCTCGGTGCTCAGTACTCAGGGTGCTGGGTGCTCAGTGCTCGGGGTGCTGGGTGCTCAGTACTCAGGGTGCTCATTGCTCAGGGTGATGGGTGCTCAGTACTCAGGGTGCTGGGTGCTCAGTACACACGGTGCTCAGTGCTCAGTACTCAGGGTGCTCAGTGCTCAGTACTCAGAGTGCTCAGTGCTCAGCGTGCTGGGTGCTCAGTGCTCGGGGTGCTGGGTGCTCAGTGCTCAGGGTGCTGGGTGCTCAGTACTCAGGGTGCTCAGTACTCAGGCTGCTGGGTGCTCAGTGCTCAGGGTGCTGGGTGCTCAGTGCTAAGTGTGCTGGGTGCTCAGTACTCAGGGTGTTGGGTGCTCGGTGCTCAGTACACAGGGTGCTGAGTGCTCAGTGCTCGGGGTGTTGGGTGCTCAGTGCTCAGGGTGCTCTGTGCTCAGTACACAGCGTGCTGAGTGCTCAGTGCTCGGGGTGTTGGGTGCTCAGTGCTCGGGGTGCTGGGTGCTCAGTGCTCAGGGTGCTGGGTGCTCAGTACTCAGGGTGCTCAGTACTCAGGCTGCTGGGTGCTCAGTGCTCGGGGTGCTGGGTGCTCAGTGCTCGGGGTGCTGGGTGCTCAGTGCTAGGTGTGCTGGGTGCTCAGAACTCGGGTTGCTCGGTGCTCAGTACTCAGGGTGCTGGGTGCTCAGTGCTCAGGGTGCTGGGTGCTCAGTACTCAGGGTGCTGGGTGCTCGGTGCTCAGTAAGCTGGGTGCTCAGTACTCAGGGTGCTGGCTGCTCAGTACTCAGGGTGCTCGGTGCTCAGTACTCAGGGTGCTGGGTGCTCAGTGCTCGGGGTGCTGGGTGCTCATTACTCAGGGTGCTGGGTGCTCAGTACTCAAGGTGCTCAGTGCTTGGGGTGCTGGGTGCTCAGTACTCAGGGTGCTCAGTGCTTGGGGTATTGGGTGCTCAGTACTCAGGGTACTGTGTGCTCAGTGCTCAGGGTGCTGGGTGCTCAGTACTCAGGGTGCTGGGTCCTCAGTGCTCAGGGTGCTGGGTGCTCAGTGCTCAGGGTGCTGGGTGCTCAGTGCTCGGGGTGCTGGGTGCTCAGTGCTCGGGGTGCTGGGTGCTCAGTGCTCGGGGTGCTCGGTGCTCAGTGCTCGGGGTGCTGGGTGCTCAGTACTCGGGGTGCTCAGTGCTCAGTACTCAGGGTGCTGGGTGCTCAGTGCTCAGGGTGCTGGGTGCTCAGTGCTCGGGGTGCTGGCTGCTCGGTGCTCAGGTTGCTGGGTGCTCAGTACTCGGGGTGCTGGGTGCTCAGTACTCGGGGTGCTGGGTGCTCAGTACTCAGGGTGCTGGGTGCTCGGTGCTCAGGGTGCTGGGTCCTCAGTGCTCAGGGTGCTGGGTGCTCAGTGCTCAGGGTGCTCGGTGCTTAGTACTCAGGGTGCTCGTTGCTCAGGGTGCTGGGTGCTCAGTGCTCGGGCTGCTGGGTGCTCAGTGCTCGGGTTGCTGGGTGCTCAGTACTCGGGGTGCTCGGTGCTCAGTACTCAGGGTGCTGGGTTCTCAGTGCTCGGGGTGCTGGGTGCTCAGTACTCAGGGTGCTGGGTGCTCGGTGCTCAGTACGCTGGGTGCTCAGTACTCAGTGTGCTGGCTGCTCAGTACACAGGGTGCTCGGTGCTCAGTACTCAGGGTGCTGGGTGCTCAGTGCTCGGGGTGCTGTGTGCTCATTACTCAGGGTGCTGGGTGCTCAGTACTCCGTGTGCTCAGTGCTTGGGGTGCTGGTTTCTCAGTACTCAGGGTGCTCAGTGCTTGGGGTGTTGGGTGCTCAGTACTCAGGGTCCTGGGTGCTCAATGCTCAGGGTGCTGGGTGCTCAGTACTCAGGGTGCTGGGTGCTAAGTACTCAGGGTGCTGGGTGCTCAGTGCTCGGGGTGCTGGGTGCTTAGTGCTCGGGGTGCTGGGTGCTCAGTGCTCGGGGTGCTGGGTGCTCAGTACTCAGGGTGCTCGTTGCTCAAGGTGCTGGGTGCTCAGTGCTCGGGCTGCTGGGTGCTCAGTGCTCGGGTTGCTGGGTGCTCAGTACTCGGGGTGCTCGGTGCTCAGTACTCAGGGTGCTGGGTGCTCAGTGCTCGGGGTGCTGGGTGCTCAGTACTCAGGGTGCTGGGTGCTCGGTGCTCAGTAAGCTGGGTGCTCAGAACTCAGTGTGCTGGCTGCTCAGTACACAGGGTGCTCGGTGCTCAGTACTCAGGGTGCTGGGTGCTCAATGCTCAGGGTGCTGGGTGCTCAGTACTCAGGGTGCTGGGTGCTAAGTACTCAGGGTGCTGGGTGCTCAGTGCTCGGGGTGCTGGGTGCTTAGGGCTCGGGTTGCTGGGTGCTCAGTGCTCGGGGTGCTGGGTGCTCAGTGCTCGGGGTGCTGGGTGCTCAGTGCTCGGGGCGCTGGGTGCTCAGTGCTCGGGGCGCTGGGTGCTCAGTGCTCGGGGTGCTCGGAGCTCAGTACTCAGGGTGCTGGGTGCTCAGTGCTCGGGGTGCTCGGTGCTCAGTACTCAGGGTGCTGGGTGCTCAGTGCTCAGGGTGCTCGGTGCTCAGTACGTTGGGTGCTCACTACTCAGGGTGCTGGGTGCTCAGTGCTCAGGGTGCTGGGTGCTCAGTGCTCCGGGTGCTAGGTGCTTAGTGCTCGGGGTGCTGGGTGCTCAGTGCTCGGGGTGCTGGGTGCTCAGTGCTCGGGGTGCTCGGTGCTCAGTGCTCGGGGTGCTGGGTGCTCAGTACTCGGGGTGCTCAGTGCTCAGTACCCGGGGTGCTGGGTGCTCAGTGCTCAGGGTGCTGGGTGCTCAGTGCTCGGGGTGCTGGCTGCTCGGTGCTCAGGTTGCTGGGTGCTCAGTACTCGGGGTGCTGGGTGCTCAGTACTCGGGGTGCTGGGTGCTCATTGCTCGGGGTGCTCGGTGCTCAGTACTCAGGGTGCTGGGTGCTCAGTGCTCGGGGTGCTCAGTACTGAGGGTGCTGTGTGTTCAGTGCTCAGGGTGCTGGGTGCTCAGTGCTCAGGGTGCTGTGTGCTCAGTGCTCGGGGTGCTGGGTGCTCAGTACTCGGGGTGCTGGGTGCTCTGTCCTCAGGGAGCTGGGTGCTCGGTGCTCAGGGTGCTGGGTCCTCAGTGCTCAGGGTGCTGGGTGCTCAGTGCTCAGGGTGCTCGGTGCTTAGTACTCAGGGTGCTCGTTGCTCGGGATGCTGGGTGCTCAGTGCTCAGGTTGCTGGGTGCTCAGTGCTCGGGGTGCTGGGTGCTCAGTACTCGGGGTGCTCGGTGCTCAGTTCTCAGGGTGCTGGGTGCTCAGTGCTCGGGGTGCTGGGTGCTCAGTACTCAGGTTGCTGGGTGCTCGGTGCTCAGTACGCTGGGTGCCCAGTACTCAGGGTGCTGGCTGCTCAGTACACAGGGTGCTCGGTGCTCAGTACTCAGGGTGCTGGGTGCTCAGTGATCGGGGTGCTGGGTGCTCATTACTCAGGGTGCTGGGTGCTCAGTACTCAGTGTGCTCAGTGCTTGTGGTGCTGGGTGTTCAGTACTCAGGGTGCTCGGTGCTCAGTACTCAGGGTGCTGGGTGCTCAGTACTCGGCGTGCTGGGTGCTCTGTACTCAGGGAGCTGGGTGCTCGGTGCTCAGGGTGCTGGGTGCTCAGTGCTCAGGGTGCTGGGTGCTCAGTGCTCAGGGTGCTGGGTGCTCAGTACTCAGGGTGCTGGGTGCTCAGTGCTTGGGGTGCTGGGTGCTCAGTGCTCAGGGTGCTGGGTGCTCAGTACTCAGGGTGCTGGGTGCTCAGTACTCGGGGTGCTGGGTGCTCAGTATTCAGGGTGCTGGGTGCTCAGTACTCATTGTGCTGGGTGCTCAGTACTCTGGTGCTGGGTGCTCAGTGCTCAGGTTGCTGGGTGATCAGTGCTCGGGGTGCTGGGTGCTCAGTGCTCAGTACTCAGGGTGCTGGGTGCTCAGTGCTCAGGGTGCTGTGTGCTCAGTGCTCAGGGTGCTGGGTGCTCAGTGCTCAGGGTGCTGGGTGCTCAGTGCTCAGGGTGCTGGGTGCTCAGTACTCAGGGTGCTGGGTGCTCAGTGCTCAGGGTGCTGGGTGCTCAGTACTCAGGGTGCTGGGTGCTCAGTGCTCGGGGTGCTGGGTGCTCAGTGCTCAGGGTGCTGGGTGCTCAGTACTCAGGGTGTTGTGTCCTCAGTACTCGGGGTGCTGGGTGCTCAGTACTCAGGGTGCTGGTTGCTTAGTACTCGGGTGCTGGGTGCTCAGTGCTCAGGGTGCTGGGTGCTCAGTGCTCGGGGTGCTGGGTGCTCAGTGCTCAGTACTCAGGGTGCTGGGTGCTCAGTACTCGGGGTGCTAGGTGCTCAGTGCTCAGTACTCAGGGTGCTGGGTGCTTAGTGCTCAGGGTGCTGGGTGCTCAGTGCTCGGGGTGCTGGGTGCTCAGTGCTCAGGGTGCTGGGTGCTCAGTGCTCGGGGTGCTCGGTTCTCAGTACTCAGGGTCCTGGGTGCTCAGTGCTCAGGGTGCTCGATGCTCAGTATGTTGGCTGCTCACTACTCAGGGTGCTGCGTGCTCAGTGCTCAGGGTGCTGGGTGCTCAGTGCTCAGGGTGCTGGGTGCTCAGTGCTCAGGGTGCTGGGTGCTCAGTACTCAGGGTGCTGGGTGCTCAGTGCTCGGGGTGCTGGGTGCTCAGTGCTCAGGGTGCTGGGTGCTCAGTACTCAGGGTGTTGGTTGCCCAGTACTCGGGGTGCTTTGTGCTCAGTACTCAGGGTGCTGGCTGCTCAGTACTCAGGGTGCTGGGTGCTCTGTACTCGGGTGCTGGGTGCTCAGTGCTCAGGGTGTAGGGTGCTCAGTGCTCGGGGTGCTGGGTGCTCAGTGCTTAGTACTCAGGGTGCTGTGTGCTTAGTACTCGGGGTGCTGGATGCTCAGTGCTCAGTACTCAGGGTGCTGGGTGCTCAGTGCTCAGGGTGCTGGGTGCTCAGTGCTCAGGGTGCTGGGTGCTCAGTGCTCAGGGTGCTGGGTACTCAGTGCTCAGGGTGCTGGGTGCTCAGTACTCAGGGTGCTGGGTGCTCAGTGCTCACGGTGCTGGGTGCTCAGTGCTCGGGGTGCTGGGTGCTCAGTGCTCGGGGTGCTGGGTGCTCAGTGCTCGGCGTGCTCGGTTCTCAGTACTCAGGGTGCTGGGTTCTCAGTGCTCGAGGTGCTCAGTACTCAGGGTGCTGTATGTTCAGTGTTCAGGGTGCTGGGTGCTCAGTACTCAGGGTGCTCGGTGCTTAGTACTCAGGGTGCTGGGTGCTCAGTACTCCTGGTGCTGGGTGCTCATTTCTCGGGGTGCTCGGTGCTCAGTACTCAGTGCTCAGGGTGCTCAGTGCTCAGTGCTCAGGGTGCTGGGTGTTCAGTACTCAGGGTGCTGGGTGCTCAGTACTCAGGGGGCTGGGTGCTCAGTACTCTGGGTGCTCGGTGCTCAGTGCTCAGGGTGCTGGGTGCTCAGTATTCAGGGTGCTGGGTGCTCAGTACTCAGGGTGCTGGGTGCTCAGTGCTCAGGGTGCTGGGTACTCAGTGCTCAGGGTGCTCGGTGCTCAGTACTCGGGGTGCTGGGTGCTCATTCTCGGGGTGCTGGGTGCTCAGTGCTCAGGGTGCTGGGTGCTCAGTACTCAGGGTGCTGGGTGCTCAGTGCTCAGGGTGCTGGGTGCTCAGTACTCAGGGTGCTGGGTGCTCAGTGCTCAGGGTGCTGGGTGCTCAGTACTCAGGGTGCTGGGTGCTCAGTGCTCAGGGTGCTGGGTGCTCAGTACTCAGGGTGCTGGGAGCTCAGTGCTCAGGGTGATCGGTGCTCAGTACTCAGGGTGCTCAGTACTCAGGGTACTGGGTGCTCAGTGCTCGGGGTGCTGGGAGCTCAGTACTCAGGGTGCTGGGTACTCAGTGCTCGGGGTGCTGGGTGCTCAGTGCTCAGGGTGATCGGTGCTCAGTACTCAGGGTGCTGGGTGCTCAGTGCTCAGGGTGCTGGGTGTTCAGTCCACAGGGTGCTCAGTGCTCAGGGTGCTGGGTGCTCAGTGCTCGGGGTGCTGGGTGTTCAGTGCTCGGGGTGCTGGGTGCTCAGTGCTCAGGGTGCTGGGTGCTCAGTGCTCAGTGCTCAGGGTGCTGGTTGCTCAGTACTCAGGGTGCAGGGTGCTCAGTACTCAGGGTGCTGGGTGCTCAGTGCTCAGGGTGCTAGGTGCTCAGAACTCAGGGTGCTGGGTGATCAGTGCTCGGGGTGCTGGGTGCTCAGTGCTCTGGGTGCTGGGTGCTCAGTGCTCAGGGTGCTGGGTGCTCAGTACTCAGGGTGCTGGGTGCTCAGTGCTCAGGGTGCTCGGTGCCCAGTACTCAAGGTGCTGGGTGCTCAGTGCTCAGTGTGCTGGGTGCTCAGTGCTCAGGGTGCTCAGTGCTCAGGGTGCTGGGTGTTCAGTACTCAGGGTGCTGGGTGCTCAGTACTCAGGGTGCTGGGTGCTCAGTACTCAGGGTGCTGGGTGCTCAGTGCTCGGGGTGCTCGGTGCTCAGTACTCAGGGTGCTGGGTGCTCAGTACTCAGGGTGCTGGGTGCTCAGTGCTCAGGGTTCTGGGTGCTCAGTGCTCGGGGTGATCGGTGCTCAGTACTCAGGGTGCTGGGTGCTCAGTGCTCGGGGTGCTCGGAGCTCAGTACTCAGGGTGCTGGGTGCTCAGTGCTCGGGGTGATCGGTGCTCAGTACTCAGGGTGCTGGGTGCTCAGCGCTCGGGGTGCTCGGTGCTCAGTACGTTGGGTGCTCACTACTCAGGGTGCTGGGTGCTCAGTGCTCAGGGTGCTGGGTGCTCAGTGCTCAGGGTGCTGGGTGCTCAGTGCTCAGGGTGCTGGGTGCTCAGTACTCAGGGTGCTGGGTGCTCAGTGCTCAGGGTGCTGGGTGCTCAGTGCTCAGGGTGCTGGGTGCTCAGTACTCAGGGTGCTGGGTGCTCAGTACTCGGGGTGCTGGGTGCTCAGTACTCGGGGTGCTGGGTGCTCAGTACTCATGCTGCTGGGTGCTCTGTACTCGGGAGCTGGGTGCTCAGTGCTCAGGGTGCTGGGTGCTCAGTGCTCGGTGTGCTGGGTGCTCAGTGCTCAGTAATCAGGGTGCTGGGTGCTCAGTGCTCAGTACTCAGGGTGCTGGGTGCTCAGTGCTCAGGGTGCTGTGTGCTCAGTGCTCAGGGTGCTGGGTGCTCAGTGCTCAGGGTGCTGGGTGCTCAGTGCTCAGGGTGCTCGGTGCTTAGTACTCAGGGTGCTCGTTGCTCGGGATGCTGGGTGCTCAGTGCTCAGGTTGCTGGGTGCTCAGTGCTCGGGGTGCTGGGTGCTCAGTACTCGGGGTGCTCGGTGCTCAGTTCTCAGGGTGCTGGGTGCTCAGTGCTCGGGGTGCTGGGTGCTCAGTACTCAGGGTGCTGGGTGCTCGGTGCTCAGTACGCTGGGTGCCCCGTACTCAGGGTGCTGGCTGCTCAGTACACAGGGTGCTCGGTGCTCAGTACTCAGGGTGCTGGGTGCTCAGTGATCGGGGTGCTGGGTGCTCATTACTCAGGGTGCTGGGTGCTCAGTACTCGGTGTGCTCAGTGCTTGTGGTGCTGGGTGCTCAGTACTCAGGGTGCTCAGTGCTTGGGGTGTTGGGTGCTCAGTACTCAGGGTGCTGGGTGCTCAATGCTCAGGGTGCTGGGTGCTCAGTACTCAGGGTGCTGGGTGCTCAGTACTCAGGGTGCTGGGTGCTCAGTGCTCGGGGTGCGGGGTGCTTAGTGCTCGGGGTGCTGGGTGCTCAGTGCTCGGGGTGCTGGGTGCTCAGTGCTCGGGGTTCTGGGTCATCAGTGCTCGGGGCGACGGGTGCTCAGTGCTCGGGGTGCTGGGTGCTCAGTACTCAGGGTGCTCAGTACTCAGGCTGCTGGGTGCTCAGTGCTCAGGGTGCTGGGTGCTCAGTGCTCGGGGTGCTGGGTGCTCAGTGCTCGGGGTGCTGGGTGCTCAGTGCTCGGGGTGCTGGGTGCTCAGTACTCAGGGTGCTGGGTGCTCAGTGCTCGGGGTGCTGGGTGCTCAGTACTCAGGGTGCTGGGTGCTCGGTGCTCAGTACGCTGGGTGCTCAGTACTCAGGGTGATGGCTGCTCAGTACACAGGGTGCTGGGTGCTCAGTGCTCGGGGTGCTGGGTGCTCAGTGCTCGGGGTGCTGGGTGCTCAGTACTCAGGGTGCTCATTGCTCAGGGTGATGGGTGCTCAGTACTCAGGGTGCTGGGTGCTCAGTACACACGGTGCTCAGTGCTCAGTACTCAGGGTGCTCAGTGCTCAGTACTCAGAGTGCTCAGTGCTCAGCGTGCTGGGTGCTCAGTGCTCGGGGTGCTGGGTGCTCAGTGCTCAGGGTGCTGGGTGCTCAGTACTCAGGGTGCTCAGTACTCAGGCTGCTGGGTGCTCAGTGCTCAGGGTGCTGGGTGCTCAGTGCTAAGGGTGCTGGGTGCTCAGTACTCAGGGTGTTGGGTGCTCGGTGCTCAGTACACAGGGTGCTGAGTGCTCAGTGCTCGGGGTGTTGGGTGCTCAGTGCTCAGGGTGCTGGGTGCTCAGTACACAGGGTGCTGAGTGCTCAGTGCTCGGGGTGTTGGGTGCTCAGTGCTCGGGGTGCTGGGTGCTCAGTGCTCAGGGTGCTGGGTGCTCAGTACTCAGGGTGCTCAGTACTCAGGCTGCTGGGTGCTCAGTGCTCGGGGTGCTGGGTGCTCAGTGCTCGGGGTGCTGGGTGCTCAGTGCTAGGTGTGCTGGGTGCTCAGTACTCGGGTTGCTCGGTGCTCAGTACTCAGGGTGCTGGGTGCTCAGTGCTCAGGGTGCTGGGTGCTCAGTACTCAGGGTGCTGGGTGCTCGGTGCTCAGTAAGCTGGGTGCTCAGTACTCAGGGTGCTGGCTGCTCAGTACTCAGGGTGCTCGGTGCTCAGTACTCAGGGTGCTGGGTGCTCAGTGCTCGGGGTGCTGGGTGCTCATTACTCAGGGTGCTGGGTGCTCAGTACTCAAGGTGCTCAGTGCTTGGGGTGCTGGGTGCTCAGTACTCAGGGTGCTCAGTGCTTGGGGTATTGGGTGCTCAGTACTCAGGGTGCTGTGTGCTCAGTGCTCAGGGTGCTGGGTGCTCAGTACTCAGGGTGCTGGGTCCTCAGTGCTCAGGGTGCTGGGTGCTCAGTGCTCAGGGTGCTGGGTGCTCAGTGCTCGGGGTGCTGGGTGCTCAGTGCTCGGGGTGCTGGGTGCTCAGTGCTCGGGGTGCTCGGTGCTCAGTGCTCGGGGTGCTGGGTGCTCAGTACTCGGGGTGCTCAGTGCTCAGTACTCAGAGTGCTGGGTGCTCAGTGCTCAGGGGGCTGGGTGCTCAGTGCTCGGGGTGCTGGCTGCTCGGTGCTCAGGTTGCTGGGTGCTCAGAACTCGGGGTGCTGGGTGCTCAGTACTCGGGGTGCTGGGTGCTCAGTACTCAGGGTGCTGGGTGCTCGGTGCTCAGGGTGCTGGGTCCTCAGTGCTCAGGGTGCTGGGTGCTCAGTGCTCAGGGTGCTCGGTGCTTAGTACTCAGGGTGCTCGTTGCTCAGGGTGCTGGGTGCTCAGTGCTCGGGCTGCTGGGTGCTCAGTGCTCGGGTTGCTGGGTGCTCAGTACTCGGGGTGCTCGGTGCTCAGTACTCAGGGTGCTGGGTTCTCAGTGCTCGGGGTGCTGGGTGCTCAGTACTCAGGGTGCTGGGTGCTCGGTGCTCAGTACGCTGGGTGCTCAGTACTCAGTGTGCTGGCTGCTCAGTACACAGGGTGCTCGGTGCTCAGTACTCAGGGTGCTGGGTGCTCAGTGCTCGGGGTGCTGTGTGCTCATTACTCAGGGTGCTGGGTGCTCAGTACTCAGTGTGCTCAGTGCTTGGGGTGCTGGTTTCTCAGTACTCAGGGTGCTCAGTGCTTGGGGTGTTGGGTGCTCAGTACTCAGGGTGCTGGGTGCTCAATGCTCAGGGTGCTGGGTGCTCAGTACTCAGGGTGCTGGGTGCTAAGTACTCAGGGTGCTGGGTGCTCAGTGCTCGGGGTGCTGGGTGCTTAGTGCTCGGGGTGCTGGGTGCTCAGTGCTCGGGGTGCTGGGTGCTCAGTACTTGGGGTGCTGGGTGCTCAGTACTCAGGTTACTGGGTGCTCGGTGCTCAGGGTGCTGGGTCCTCAGTGCTCAGGGTGCTGGGTGCTCAGTGCTCAGGGTGCTCGGTGCTTAGTACTCAGGGTGCTCGTTGCTCAGGGTGCTGGGTGCTCAGTGCTCGGGCTGCTGGGTGCTCAGTGCTCGGGTTGCTGGGTGCTCAGTACTCGGGGTGCTCGGTGCTCAGTACTCAGGGTGCTGGGTGCTCAGTGCTCGGGGTGCTGGGTGCTCAGTACTCAGGGTGCTGGGTGCTCGGTGCTCAGTAAGCTGGGTGCTCAGAACTCAGTGTGCTGGCTGCTCAGTACACAGGGTGCTCGGTGCTCAGTACTCAGGGTGCTGGGTGCTCAGTGCTCGGGGTGCTGTGTGCTCATTACTCAGGGTGCTGGGTGCTCAGTACTCAGTGTGCTCAGTGCTTGGGGTGCTGGGTGCTCAGTACTCAGGGTGCTCAGTGCTTGGGGTGTTGGGTGCTCAGTACTCAGGGTGCTGGGTGCTCAATGCTCAGGGTGCTGGGTGCTCAGTACTCAGGGTGCTGGGTGCTAAGTACTCAGGGTGCTGGGTGCTCAGTGCTCGGGGTGCTGGGTGCTTAGGGCTCGGGTTGCTGGGTGCTCAGTGCTCGGGGTGCTGGGTGCTCAGTGCTCGGGGCGCTGGGTGCTCAGTGCTCGGGGCTCTGGGTGCTCAGTGCTCGGGGCGCTGGGTGCTCAGCGCTCGGGGTGCTCGGAGCTCAGTACTCAGGGTGCTGGGTGCTCAGTGCTCGGGGTGCTCGGTGCTCAGTACTCAGGGTGCTGGGTGCTCAGTGCTCAGGGTGCTCGGTGCTCAGTACGTTGGGTGCTCACTACTCAGGGTGCTGGGTGCTCAGTGCTCAGGGTGCTGGGTGCTCAGTGCTCCGGGTGCTAGGTGCTTAGTGCTCGGGGTGCTGGGTGCTCAGTGCTCGGGGTGCTGGGTGCTCAGTGCTCGGGGTGCTCGGTGCTCAGTGCTCGGGGTGCTGGGTGCTCAGTACTCGGGGTGCTCAGTGCTCAGTACCCGGGGTGCTGGGTGCTCAGTGCTCAGGGTGCTGGGTGCTCAGTGCTCGGGGTGCTGGCTGCTCGGTGCTCAGGTTGCTGGGTGCTCAGTACTCGGGGTGCTGGGTGCTCAGTACTCGGGGTGCTGGGTGCTCATTGCTCGGGGTGCTCGGTGCTCAGTACTCAGGGTGCTGGGTGCTCAGTGCTCGGGGTGCTCAGTACTCAGGGTGCTGCGTGTTCAGTGCTCAGGGTGCTGGGTGCTCAGTGCTCAGGGTGCTGTGTGCTCAGTGCTCGGGGTGCTGGGTGCTCAGTACTCGGGGTGCTGGGTGCTCTGTACTCAGGGAGCTGGGTGCTCGGTGCTCAGGGTGCTGGGTCCTCAGTGCTCAGGGTGCTGGGTGCTCAGTGCTCAGGGTGCTCGGTGCTTAGTACTCAGGGTGCTCGTTGCTCGGGATGCTGGGTGCTCAGTGCTCAGGTTGCTGGGTGCTCAGTGCTCGGGGTGCTGGGTGCTCAGTACTCGGGGTGCTCGGTGCTCAGTTCTCAGGGTGCTGGGTGCTCAGTGCTCAGGGTGCTGGGTGCTCAGTACTCAGGTTGCTGGGTGCTCGGTGCTCAGTACGCTGGGTGCCCAGTACTCAGGGTGCTGGCTGCTCAGTACACAGGGTGCTCGGTGCTCAGTACTCAGGGTGCTGGGTGCTCAGTGATCGGGGTGCTGGGTGCTCATTACTCAGGGTGCTGGGTGCTCAGTACTCAGTGTGCTCAGTGCTTGTGGTGCTGGGTGTTCAGTACTCAGGGTGCTCGGTGCTCAGTACTCAGGGTGCTGGGTGCTCAGTGCTTGGGGTGCTGGTTTCTCAGTACTCAGGGTGCTCAGTGCTTGGGGTGTTGGGTGCTCAGTACTCAGGGTGCTGGGTGCTCAATGCTCAGGGTGCTGGGTGCTCAGTACTCAGGGTGCTGGGTGCTAAGTACTCAGGGTGCTGGGTGCTCAGTGCTCAGGGTGCTCGGTGCCCAGTACTCAAGGTGCTGGGTGCTCAGTGCTCAGTGTGCTGGGTGCTCAGTGCTCAGGGTGCTCAGTGCTCAGGGTGCTGGGTGTTCAGTACTCAGGGTGCTGGGTGCTCAGTACTCAGGGTGCTGGGTGCTCAGTACTCAGGGTGCTGGGTGCTCAGTGCTCGGGGTGCTCGGTGCTCAGTACTCAGGGTGCTGGGTGCTCAGTACTCAGGGTGCTGGGTGCTCAGTGCTCAGGGTTCTGGGTGCTCAGTGCTCGGGGTGATCGGTGCTCAGTACTCAGGGTGCTGGGTGCTCAGTGCTCGGGGTGCTCGGAGCTCAGTACTCAGGGTGCTGGGTGCTCAGTGCTCGGGGTGATCGGTGCTCAGTACTCAGGGTGCTGGGTGCTCAGCGCTCGGGGTGCTCGGTGCTCAGTACGTTGGGTGCTCACTACTCAGGGTGCTGGGTGCTCAGTGCTCAGGGTGCTGGGTGCTCAGTGCTCAGGGTGCTGGGTGCTCAGTACTCAGGGTGCTGGGTGCTCAGTGCTCGGGGTGCTGGGTGCTCAGTGCTCAGGGTGCTGGGTGCTCAGTACTCAGGGTGCTGGGTGCTCAGTACTCGGGGTGCTGGGTGCTCAGTACTCGGGGTGCTGGGTGCTCAGTACTCATGCTGCTGGGTGCTCTGTACTCGGGAGCTGGGTGCTCAGTGCTCAGGGTGCTGGGTGCTCAGTGCTCGGTGTGCTGGGTGCTCAGTGCTCAGTAATCAGGGTGCTGGGTGCTCAGTGCTCAGTACTCAGGGTGCTGGGTGCTCAGTGCTCAGGGTGCTGTGTGCTCAGTGCTCAGGGTGCTGGGTGCTCAGTGCTCAGGGTGCTGGGTGCTCAGTGCTCAGGGTGCTCGGTGCTTAGTACTCAGGGTGCTCGTTGCTCGGGATGCTGGGTGCTCAGTGCTCAGGTTGCTGGGTGCTCAGTGCTCGGGGTGCTGGGTGCTCAGTACTCGGGGTGCTCGGTGCTCAGTTCTCAGGGTGCTGGGTGCTCAGTGCTCGGGGTGCTGGGTGCTCAGTACTCAGGGTGCTGGGTGCTCGGTGCTCAGTACGCTGGGTGCCCCGTACTCAGGGTGCTGGCTGCTCAGTACACAGGGTGCTCGGTGCTCAGTACTCAGGGTGCTGGGTGCTCAGTGATCGGGGTGCTGGGTGCTCATTACTCAGGGTGCTGGGTGCTCAGTACTCGGTGTGCTCAGTGCTTGTGGTGCTGGGTGCTCAGTACTCAGGGTGCTCAGTGCTTGGGGTGTTGGGTGCTCAGTACTCAGGGTGCTGGGTGCTCAATGCTCAGGGTGCTGGGTGCTCAGTACTCAGGGTGCTGGGTGCTCAGTACTCAGGGTGCTGGGTGCTCAGTGCTCGGGGTGCGGGGTGCTTAGTGCTCGGGGTGCTGGGTGCTCAGTGCTCGGGGTGCTGGGTGCTCAGTGCTCGGGGTTCTGGGTCATCAGTGCTCGGGGCGACGGGTGCTCAGTGCTCGGGGTGCTGGGTGCTCAGTACTCAGGGTGCTCAGTACTCAGGCTGCTGGGTGCTCAGTGCTCAGGGTGCTGGGTGCTCAGTGCTCGGGGTGCTGGGTGCTCAGTGCTCGGGGTGCTGGGTGCTCAGTGCTCGGGGTGCTGGGTGCTCAGTACTCAGGGTGCTGGGTGCTCAGTGCTCGGGGTGCTGGGTGCTCAGTACTCAGGGTGCTGGGTGCTCGGTGCTCAGTACGCTGGGTGCTCAGTACTCAGGGTGCTGGCTGCTCAGTACACAGGGTGCTGGGTGCTCAGTGCTCGGGGTGCTGGGTGCTCAGTGCTCGGGGTGCTGGGTGCTCAGTACTCAGGGTGCTCATTGCTCAGGGTGATGGGTGCTCAGTACTCAGGGTGCTGGGTGCTCAGTACACACGGTGCTCAGTGCTCAGTACTCAGGGTGCTCAGTGCTCAGTACTCAGAGTGCTCAGTGCTCAGCGTGCTGGGTGCTCAGTGCTCGGGGTGCTGGGTGCTCAGTGCTCAGGGTGCTGGGTGCTCAGTACTCAGGGTGCTCAGTACTCAGGCTGCTGGGTGATCAGTGCTCAGGGTGCTGGGTGCTCAGTGCTAAGGGTGCTGGGTGCTCAGTACTCAGGGTGTTGGGTGCTCGGTGCTCAGTACACAGGGTGCTGAGTGCTCAGTGCTCGGGGTGTTGGGTGCTCAGTGCTCAGGGTGCTGGGTGCTCAGTACAAAGGGTGCTGAGTGCTCAGTGCTCGGGGTGTTGGGTGCTCAGTGCTCGGGGTGCTGGGTGCTCAGTGCTCAGGGTGCTGGGTGCTCAGTACTCAGGGTGCTCAGTACTCAGGCTGCTGGGTGCTCAGTGCTCGGGGTGCTGGGTGCTCAGTGCTCGGGGTGCTGGGTGCTCAGTGCTAGGTGTGCTGGGTGCTCAGTACTCGGGTTGCTCGGTGCTCAGTACTCAGGGTGCTGGGTGCTCAGTGCTCAGGGTGCTGGGTGCTCAGTACTCAGGGTGCTGGGTGCTCGGTGCTCAGTAAGCTGGGTGCTCAGTACTCAGGGTGCTGGCTGCTCAGTACTCAGGGTGCTCGGTGCTCAGTACTCAGGGTGCTGGGTGCTCAGTGCTCGGGGTGCTGGGTGCTCATTACTCAGGGTGCTGGGTGCTCAGTACTCAAGGTGCTCAGTGCTTGGGGTGCTGGGTGCTCAGTACTCAAGGTGCTCAGTGCTCGGGGTGCTGGGTGCTCAGTACTCGGGGTGCTCAGTGCTCAGTACTCAGAGTGCTGGGTGCTCAGTGCTCAGGGTGCTGGGTGCTCAGTGCTCGGGGTGCTGGCTGCTCGGTGCTCAGGTTGCTGGGTGCTCAGAACTCAGGGTGCTGGGTGCTCAGAACTCGGGGTGCTCGGTGCTCAGTGCTCGGGGTGCTGGGTGCTCAGTACTCAGGGTGCGGTGTGCTCAGTGCTCAGGGTGCTGGGTGCTCAGTACTCAGGGTGCTGGGTCCTCAGTGCTCAGGGTGCTGGGTGCTCAGTGCTCAGGGTGCTGGGTGCTCAGTGCTCGGGGTGCTGGGTGCTCAGTGCTCGGGGTGCTCGGTGCTCAGTGCTCGGGGTGCTGGGTGCTCAGTACTCGGGGTGCTCAGTGCTCAGTACTCAGAGTGCTGGGTGCTCAGTGCTCAGGGTGCTGGGTGCTCAGTGCTCGGGGTGCTGGCTGCTCGGTGCTCAGGTTGCTGGGTGCTCAGAACTCGGGGTGCTGGGTGCTCAGTACTCGGGGTGCTGGGTGCTCAGTACTCAGGGTGCTGGGTGCTCGGTGCTCAGGGTGCTGGGTCCTCAGTGCTCAGGGTGCTGGGTGCTCAGTGCTCAGGGTGCTCGGTGCTTAGTACTCAGGGTGCTCGTTGCTCAGGGTGCTGGGTGCTCAGTGCTCGGGCTGCTGGGTGCTCAGTGCTCGGGTTGCTGGGTGCTCAGTACTCGGGGTGCTCGGTGCTCAGTACTCAGGGTGCTGGGTTCTCAGTGCTCGGGGTGCTGGGTGCTCAGTACTCAGGGTGCTGGGTGCTCGGTGCTCAGTACGCTGGGTGCTCAGTACTCAGTGTGCTGGCTGCTCAGTACACAGGGTGCTCGGTGCTCAGTACTCAGGGTGCTGGGTGCTCAGTGCTCGGGGTGCTGTGTGCTCATTACTCAGGGTGCTGGGTGCTCAGTACTCAGTGTGCTCAGTGCTTGGGGTGCTGGTTTCTCAGTACTCAGGGTGCTCAGTGCTTGGGGTGTTGGGTGCTCAGTACTCAGGGTGCTGGGTGCTCAATGCTCAGGGTGCTGGGTGCTCAGTACTCAGGGTGCTGGGTGCTAAGTACTCAGGGTGCTGGGTGCTCAGTGCTCGGGGTGCTGGGTGCTTAGTGCTCGGGGTGCTGGGTGCTCAGTGCTCGGGGTGCTGGGTGCTCAGTACTCGGGGTGCTGGGTGCTCAGTACTCAGGGTACTGGGTGCTCGGTGCTCAGGGTGCTGGGTCCTCAGTGCTCAGGGTGCTGGGTGCTCAGTGCTCAGGGTGCTCGGTGCTTAGTACTCAGGGTGCTCGTTGCTCAGGGTGCTGGGTGCTCAGTGCTCGGGCTGCTGGGTGCTCAGTGCTCGGGTTGCTGGGTGCTCAGTACTCGGGGTGCTCGGTGCTCAGTACTCAGGGTGCTGGGTGCTCAGTGCTCGGGGTGCTGGGTGCTCAGTACTCAGGGTGCTGGGTGCTCGGTGCTCAGTAAGCTGGGTGCTCAGAACTCAGTGTGCTGGCTGCTCAGTACACAGGGTGCTCGGTGCTCAGTACTCAGGGTGCTGGGTGCTCAGTGCTCGGGGTGCTCGGTGCTCAGTACTCAGGGTGCTGGGTGCTCAGTGCTCAGGGTGCTCGGTGCTCAGTACGTTGGGTGCTCACTACTCAGGGTGCTGGGTGCTCAGTGCTCAGGGTGCTGGGTGCTCAGTGCTCCGGGTGCTATGTGCTTAGTGCTCGGGGTGCTGGGTTCTCAGTGCTCGGGGTGCTGGGTGCTCAGTGCTCGGGGTGCTCGGTGCTCAGTGCTCGGGGTGCTGGGTGCTCAGTACTCGGGGTGCTCAGTGCTCAGTACCCGGGGTGCTGGGTGCTCAGTGCTCAGGGTGCTGGGTGCTCAGTGCTCGGGGTGCTGGCTGCTCGATGCTCAGGTTGCTGGGTGCTCAGTACTCGGGGTGCTGGGTGCTCAGTACTCGGGGTGCTGGGTGCTCATTGCTCGGGGTGCTCGGTGCTCAGTACTCAGGGTGCTGGGTGCTCAGTGCTCGGGGTGCTCAGTACTCAGGGTGCTGTGTGTTCAGTGCTCAGGGTGCTGGGTGCTCAGTGCTCAGGGTGCTGTGTGCTCAGTGCTCGGGGTGCTGGGTGCTCAGTACTCGGGGTGCTGGGTGCTCTGTACTCAGGGAGCTGGGTGCTCGGTGCTCAGGGTGCTGGGTCCTCAGTGCTCAGGGTGCTGGGTGCTCAGTGCTCAGGGTGCTCGGTGCTTAGTACTCAGGGTGCTCGTTGCTCGGGATGCTGGGTGCTCAGTGCTCAGGTTGCTGGGTGCTCAGTGCTCGGGGTGCTGGGTGCTCAGTACTCGGGGTGCTCGGTGCTCAGTTCTCAGGGTGCTGGGTGCTCAGTGCTCAGGGTGCTGGGTGCTCAGTACTCAGGTTGCTGGGTGCTCGGTGCTCAGTACGCTGGGTGCCCAGTACTCAGGGTGCTGGCTGCTCAGTACACAGGGTGCTCGGTGCTCAGTACTCAGGGTGCTGGGTGCTCAGTGATCGGGGTGCTGGGTGCTCATTACTCAGGGTGCTGGGTGCTCAGTACTCAGTGTGCTCAGTGCTTGTGGTGCTGGGTGTTCAGTACTCAGGGTGCTCGGTGCTCAGTACTCAGGGTGCTGGGTGCTCAGTGCTTGGGGTGCTGGTTTCTCAGTACTCAGGGTGCTCAGTGCTTGGGGTGTTGGGTGCTCAGTACTCGGGGTGCTGGGTGCTCAATGCTCAGGGTGCTGGGTGCTCAGTACTCAGGGTGCTGGGTGCTAAGTACTCAGGGTGCTGGGTGCTCAGTGCTCGGGGTGCTGGGTGCTTAGTGCTCGGGGTGCTGGGTGCTCAGTGCTCGGGGTGCTGGGTGCTCAGTACTCGGGGTGCTGGGTGCTCAGTACTCAGGGTACTGGGTGCTCGGTGCTCAGGGTGCTGGGTCCTCAGTGCTCAGGGTGCTGGGTGCTCAGTGCTCAGGGTGCTCGGTGCTTAGTACTCAGGGTGCTCGTTGCTCAGGGTGCTGGGTGCTCAGTGCTCGGGCTGCTGGGTGCTCAGTGCTCGGGTTGCTGGGTGCTCAGTACTCGGGGTGCTCGGTGCTCAGTACTCAGGGTGCTGGGTGCTCAGTGCTCGGGGTGCTGGGTGCTCAGTACTCAGGGTGCTGGGTGCTCGGTGCTCAGTAAGCTGGGTGCTCAGAACTCAGTGTGCTGGCTGCTCAGTACACAGGGTGCTCGGTGCTCAGTACTCAGGGTGCTGGGTGCTCAGTGCTCGGGGTGCTGTGTGCTCATTACTCAGGTTGCTGGGTGCTCAGTACTCAGTGTGCTCAGTGCTTGGGGTGCTGGGTGCTCAGTACTCAGGGTGCTCAGTGCTTGGGGTGTTGGGTGCTCAGTACTCAGGCTGCTGGGTGCTCAATGCTCAGGGTGCTGGGTGCTCAGTACTCAGGGTGCTGGGTGCTAAGTACTCAGGGTGCTGGGTGCTCAGTGCTCGGGGTGCTGGGTGCTTAGGGCTCGGGTTGCTGGGTGCTCAGTGCTCGGGGTGCTGGGTGCTCAGTGCTCGGGGCGCTGGGTGCTCAGTGCTCGGGGCGCTGGGCGCTCAGTGCTCGGGGCGCTGGGTGCTCAGTGCTCGGGGTGCTCGGAGCTCAGTACTCAGGGTGGTGGGTGCTCAGTGCTCGGGGTGCTCGGTGCTCAGTACTCAGGGTGCTGGGTGCTCAGTGCTCAGGGTGCTCGGTGCTCAGTACGTTGGGTGCTCACTACTCAGGGTGCTGGGTGCTCAGTGCTCAGGGTGCTGGGTGCTCAGTGCTCCGGGTGCTAGGTGCTTAGTGCTCGGGGTGCTGGGTGCTCAGTGCTCGGGGTGCTGGGTGCTCAGTACTCGGGGTGCTGGGTGCTCATTGCTCGGGGTGCTCGGTGCTCAGTACTCAGGGTGCTGGGTGCTCAGTGCTCGGGGTGCTCAGTACTCAGGGTGCTGTGTGTTCAGTGCTCAGGGTGCTGGGTGCTCAGTGCTCAGGGTGCTGTGTGCTCATTGCTCGGGGTGCTGGGTGCTCAGTACTCGGGGTGCTGGGTGCTCTGTACTCAGGGAGCTGGGTGCTCGGTGCTCAGGGTGCTGGGTCCTCAGTGCTCAGGGTGCTGGGTGCTCAGTGCTCAGGGTGCTCGGTGCTTAGTACTCAGGGTGCTCGTTGCTCGGGATGCTGGGTGCTCAGTGCTCAGGTTGCTGGGTGCTCAGTGCTCGGGGTGCTGGGTGCTCAGTACTCGGGGTGCTCGGTGCTCAGTTCTCAGGTTGCTGGGTGCTCAGTGCTCAGGGTGCTGGGTGCTCAGTACTCAGGTTGCTGGGTGCTCGGTGCTCAGTACGCTGGGTGCCCAGTACTCAGGGTGCTGGCTGCTCAGTACACAGGGTGCTCGGTGCTCAGTACTCAGGGTGCTGGGTGCTCAGTGATCGGGGTGCTGGGTGCTCATTACTCAGGGTGCTGGGTGCTCAGTACTCAGTGTGCTCAGTGCTTGTGGTGCTGGGTGTTCAGTACTCAGGGTGCTCGGTGCTCAGTACTCAGGGTGCTGGGTGCTCAGTGCTCGGGGTGCTGCGTGCTCAGTGCTCAGTACTCAGGGTCCTGGGTGCTCAGTACTCAGGGTGCTGTGTGCTCAGTGCTCAGGGTGCTGGGTGCTCAGTGCTCAGGGTGCTGGGTGCTCAGTGCTCAGGGTGCTGGGTGCTCAGTACTCAGGGTGCTGGGTGCTCAGTGCTCGGGGTGCTGGGTGCTCAGTGCTCAGGGTGCTGGGTGCTCAGTACTCAGGGTGTTGTGTCCTCAGTACTCGGGGTGCTGGGTGCTCAGTACTCAGGGTGCTGGTTGCTTAGTACTCGGGTGCTGGGTGCTCAGTGCTCAGGGTGCTGGGTGCTCAGTGCTCGGGGTGCTGGGTGCTCAGTGCTCAGTACTCAGGGTGCTGGGTGCTCAGTACTCGGGGTGCTAGGTGCTCAGTGCTCAGTACTCAGGGTGCTGGGTGCTTAGTGCTCAGGGTGCTGGGTGCTCAGTGCTCGGGGTGCTGGGTGCTCAGTGCTCGGGGTGCTGGGTGCTCAGTGCTCGGGGTGCTCGGTTCTCAGTACTCAGGGTGCTGGGTGCTCAGTGCTCAGGGTGCTCGATGCTCAGTATGTTGGGTGCTCACTACTCAGGGTGCTGCGTGCTCAGTGCTCAGGGTGCTGGGTGCTCAGTGCTCAGGGTGCTGGGTACTCAGTGCTCAGGGTGCTGGGTGCTCAGTACTCAGGGTGCTGGGTGCTCAGTGCTCGGGGTGCTGGGTGCTCAGTGCTCAGGGTGCTGGGTGCTCAGTACTCAGGGTGTTGGTTGCCCAGTACTCGGGGTGCTTTGTGCTCAGTACTCAGGTTGCTGGCTGCTCAGTACTCAGGGTGCTGGGTGCTCTGTACTCGGGTGCTGGGTGCTCAGTGCTCAGGGTGCAGGGTGCTCAGTGCTCGGGGTGCTGGGTGCTCAGTGCTTAGTACTCAGGGTGCTGGGTGCTTAGTACTCGGGGTGCTGGATGCTCAGTGCTCAGTACTCAGGGTGCTGGGTGCTCAGTGCTCAGGGTGCTGGGTGCTCAGTGCTCAGGGTGCTGGGTGCTCAGTGCTCAGGGTGCTGGGTACTCAGTGCTCAGGGTGCTGGGTGCTCAGTACTCAGGGTGCTGGGTGCTCAGTGCTCACGGTGCTGGGTGCTCAGTGCTCGGGGTGCTGGGTGCTCAGTGCTCGGGGTGCTGGGTGCTCAGTGCTCGGGGTGCTCGGTGCTCAGTACTCAGGGTGCTGGGTGCTCAGTGCTCGAGGTGCTCAGTACTCAGGGTGCTGTATGTTCAGTGTTCAGGGTGCTGGGTGCTCAGTACTCAGGGTGCTCGGTGCTTAGTACTCAGGGTGCTGGGTGCTCAGTACTCCTGGTGCTGGGTGCTCAGTGCTCGGGGTGCTCGGTGCTCAGTACTCAGTGCTCAGGGTGCTCAGTGCTCAGTGCTCAGGGTGCTGGGTGTTCAGTACTCAGGGTGCTGGGTGCTCAGTACTCAGGGTGCTGGGTGCTCAGTACTCGGGGTGCTCGGTGCTCATTGCTCAGGCTGCTGGGTGCTCAGTACTCAGGGTGCTGGGTGCTCAGTGCTCAGGGTGCTGGGTGCTCAGTCCTCAGGGTGCTCAGGGCTCAGGGTGCTGGGTGCTCAGTACTCAGGGTGCTGAGTGCTCAGTACTCAGGGTGCTGGGTGCACAATACTCAGTGCTCGGGGTCCTTGGTGCTGAGTGCTCAGTGTACTGGGTGCTCAGTACTCGGGGTGCTGGGTGCTCTGTACTCAGGGAGCTGGGTGCTCGGTGCTCAGGGTGCTGGGTCCTCAGTGCTCAGGGTGCTGGGTGCTCAGTGCTCAGGGTGCTCGGTGCTTAGTACTCAGGGTGCTCGTTGCTCGGGATGCTGGGTGCTCAGTGCTCAGGTTGCTGGGTGCTCAGTGCTCGGGGTGCTGGGTGCTCAGTACTCGGGGTGCTCGGTGCTCAGTTCTCAGGTTGCTGGGTGCTCAGTGCTCAGGGTGCTGGGTGCTCAGTACTCAGGTTGCTGGGTGCTCGGTGCTCAGTACGCTGGGTGCCCAGTACTCAGGGTGCTGGCTGCTCAGTACACAGGGTGCTCGGTGCTCAGTACTCAGGGTGCTGGGTGCTCAGTGATCGGGGTGCTGGGTGCTCATTACTCAGGGTGCTGGGTGCTCAGTACTCAGTGTGCTCAGTGCTTGTGGTGCTGGGTGTTCAGTACTCAGGGTGCTCGGTGCTCAGTACTCAGGGTGCTGGGTGCTCAGTGCTCGGGGTGCTGCGTGCTCAGTGCTCAGTACTCAGGGTCCTGGGTGCTCAGTACTTAGGGTGCTGTGTGCTCAGTGCTCAGGGTGCTGGGTGCTCAGTGCTCAGGGTGCTGGGTGCTCAGTACTCAGGGTGTTGTGTCCTCAGTACTCGGGGTGCTGGGTGCTCAGTACTCAGGGTGCTGGTTGCTTAGTACTCGGGTGCTGGGTGCTCAGTGCTCAGGGTGCTGGGTGCTCAGTGCTCGGGGTGCTGGGTGCTCAGTGCTCAGTACTCAGGGTGCTGGGTGCTCAGTACTCGGGGTGCTAGGTGCTCAGTGCTCAGTACTCAGGGTGCTGGGTGCTTAGTGCTCAGGGTGCTGGGTGCTCAGTGCTCGGGGTGCTGGGTGCTCAGTGCTCGGGGTGCTGGGTGCTCAGTGCTCGGGGTGCTCGGTTCTCAGTACTCAGGGTGCTGGGTGCTCAGTGCTCAGGGTGCTCGATGCTCAGTATGTTGGGTGCTCACTACTCAGGGTGCTGCGTGCTCAGTGCTCAGGGTGCTGGGTGCTCAGTGCTCAGGGTGCTGGGTGCTCAGTGCTCAGGGTGCTGGGTGCTCAGTACTCAGGGTGCTGGGTGCTCAGTGCTCGGGGTGCTGGGTGCTCAGTGCTCAGGGTGCTGGGTGCTCAGTACTCAGGGTGTTGGTTGCCCAGTAATCGGGGTGCTTTGTGCTCAGTACTCAGGTTGCTGGCTGCTCAGTACTCAGGGTGCTGGGTGCTCTGTACTCGGGTGCTGGGTGCTCAGTGCTCAGGGTGCAGGGTGCTCAGTGCTCGGGGTGCTGGGTGCTCAGTGCTTAGTACTCAGGGTGCTGGGTGCTTAGTACTCGGGGTGCTGGATGCTCAGTGCTCAGTACTCAGGGTGCTGGGTGCTCAGTGCTCAGGGTGCTGGGTGCTCAGTGCTCAGGGTGCTGGGTGCTCAGTGCTCAGGGTGCTGGGTACTCAGTGCTCAGGGTGCTGGGTGCTCAGTACTCAGGGTGCTGGGTGCTCAGTGCTCACGGTGCTGGGTGCTCAGTGCTCGGGGTGCTGGGTGCTCAGTGCTCGGGGTGCTGGGTGCTCAGTGCTCGGGGTGCTGGGTGCTCAGTGCTCGGGGTGCTGGGTGCTCAGTGCTCGGGGTGCTCGGTTCTCAGTACTCAGGGTGCTGGGTGCTCAGTGCTCAGGGTGCTCGATGCTCAGTATGTTGGGTGCTCACTACTCAGGGTGCTGCGTGCTCAGTGCTCAGGGTGCTGGGTGCTCAGTGCTCAGGGTGCTGGGTACTCAGTGCTCAGGGTGCTGGGTGCTCAGTACTCAGGGTGCTGGGTGCTCAGTGCTCGGGGTGCTGGGTGCTCAGTGCTCAGGGTGCTGGGTGCTCAGTACTCAGGGTGTTGGTTGCCCAGTACTCGGGGTGCTTTGTGCTCAGTACTCAGGTTGCTGGCTGCTCAGTACTCAGGGTGCTGGGTGCTCTGTACTCGGGTGCTGGGTGCTCAGTGCTCAGGGTGCAGGGTGCTCAGTGCTCGGGGTGCTGGGTGCTCAGTGCTTAGTACTCAGGGTGCTGGGTGCTTAGTACTCGGGGTGCTGGATGCTCAGTGCTCAGTACTCAGGGTGCTGTATGTTCAGTGTTCAGGGTGCTGGGTGCTCAGTACTCAGGGTGCTCGGTGCTTAGTACTCAGGGTGCTGGGTGCTCAGTACTCCTGGTGCTGGGTGCTCAGTGCTCGGGGTGCTCGGTGCTCAGTACTCAGTGCTCAGGGTGCTCAGTGCTCAGTGCTCAGGGTGCTGGGTGTTCAGTACTCAGGGTGCTGGGTGCTCAGTACTCAGGGTGCTGGGTGCTCAGTACTCGGGGTGCTCGGTGCTCATTGCTCAGGCTACTGGGTGCTCAGTACTCAGGGTGCTGGGTGCTCAGTGCTCAGGGTGCTGGGTGCTCAGTCCTCAGGGTGCTCAGGGCTCAGGGTGCTGGGTGCTCAGTGCTCGGGGTGCTCGGTGCTCAGTACTCAGGGTGCTGAGTGCTCAGTACTCAGGGTGCTGGGTGCTCAGTACTCATGGTGCTGGGTGCTCAGTGCTCGGGGTGCTGGGTGCTCAGTACTCAGTGTGCTGCGTGCTCAGTACTCAGGGTGCTGGGTGCACAATACTCAGTGCTCGGGGTCCTTGGTGCTGAGTGCTCAGGGTACTGGGTGCTCAGTGCTCTGGGTGCTGGGTGCTCAGTACTCAGGGTGCTGGGTGCTCAGTACTCAGGGTGCTGGGTGCTCAGTGCTCAGGGTGCTGGTTGCTCAGTACTCAGGGTGCTGTGTGCTCAGTACTCAGGGTGCTCGGATGCTCAGTACTCAGGGTGCTGGGTGCTCAGTGCTCAGGGTGCTGGGTACTCAGTACTCAGGGTGCTGGGTGCTCAGTACTCAGGGTGCTGGGTGCTCAGTGCTCAGGGTGCTGGGTGCTCAGTGCTCAGGGTGCTGGGTGCTCAGTACTAAGGGTGCTGGGTGCTCAGTGCTCAGGGTGATCGGTGCTCAGTACTCAGGGTGCTCAGTACTCAGGATGCTGGGTGCTCAGTGCTCAGGGTGCTGGGTGCTCAGTACTCAGGGTGCTGGGTGCTCAGTGCTCGGGGTGCTGGGTGCTCAGTGCTCAGGGTGATCGGTGCTCAGTACTCAGGGTGCTGGGTGCTCAGTGCTCAGGGTGCTGGGTGCTCAGGCCTCAGGGTGCTCAGTGCTCAGGGTGCTGGGTGCTCAGTGCTCGGGGTGCTCGGTGCTCAGTACTCAGGGTGCTGAGTGCTCGGTACTCAGGGTGCTGGGTGCTCAGTACTCATGGTGCTGGGTGCTCAGTACTCAGGGGACTGGGTGTTCAGTGCTCAGGGTGCTGGGTGCTCAGTGCTCAGGGCGCTGGGTGCTCAGTGCTCGGGGTGCTGGGTGCTCAGTGCTCGGGGTGCTGGGAGGTCAGTGCTCAGTGCTCAAGGTGCTGGGTGCTCAGTGCTCAGTGCTCAGGGTGCTGGGTGCTCAGTACTCAGGGTGCTGGGTGCTCAGTACTCAGGGTGCTGGGTGCTCAGTTCTCGGGGTGCTGGGTGCTTAGTGCTCAGGGTGCTGGGTGCTCAGTGCTCAGGGTGCTGGGTGCTCAGTACTCAGGGTGCTGGGTGCTCAGTGCTCAGGGTGCTGGGTGCTCAGTACTCAGGGTGCTGGGTGCTCAGTGCTCAGGGTGCCGGGTGCTCAGTCCTCGGGGTGCTCCGTGCTCAGTGATCACCGTGCTGGGTGCTCAGTACTCAGGGTGCTCGGTGTTCAGTACTCAGGGTTCTCAGTGCTCAGTACTCAGGGTGCTGGGTGCTCAGTGCTCAGGGTGCTGGGTGCTCAGTACTCAGGGTGCTCAGTGCTCAGTACTCGGGGTGCTTGTTGCTCAGCACTCAGGTTGCTCAGTGCTCAGTGCTCGGGGTGCTGGGTGCTCAGTACTCAGGGTGCTCGGTGCTCAGTACTAAGGGTGCTCAGTGCTCAGTACTCAGGTTGCTCAGTGCTCAGTGCTTGGGTTGCTGGGTGCTCAGTACTCAGGGTGCTGGGTGCTCAGTACTCAGGGTGCTGGGTGCTCAGTGCTCAGTACTCAGCGTGCTGGGTGCTCAGTGCTCAGGGTGCTGGGTCCTCAGTGCTCAGGGTGCTGGGTGCTCAGTACTCAGGGTGCTGGGTGCTCAGTGCTCGGGGTGCTGGGTCCTCAGTGCTCAGGGTGCTCAGTGCTCAGTGGTCGGGGTGCTGGGTGCTCAGTGCTCGGGGTGCTGGGTGCTCAGTGCTCAGGGTGCTGGTTGCTCAGTACTCAGTGTGCTCAGTGCTCAGGGTGCTGGGTGCTCAGAACTCAGGGTGCTGGGTGCGCAGTACTCAGGGTGCTGGGTGTTCAGAACTCAGGGTGCTTGATGCTCAGTACTCAGGGTGCTGGGTGCTCATTCTCGGGGTACTGTGTGCTCAGTACTCAGGTTGCTCAGTACTCTGGGTGCTCGGGCCTCAGTGCTCAGGGTGCTGGGTGCTCAGTACTCAGGGTGCTGGGTGCTCAGTGCTCGGGGTGCTGGGTCCTCAGCGCTCAGGGTGCTCAGTGCTCAGTGCTTGGGGTGCTGGGTGCTCAGTACTCAGGGTGCTTGGTGCTCAGTGCTCAGGGTGCTGGCTGCTCAGTGCTCAGGGTGCTGGGTGCTCAGTACTCAGTGCTCAGGATGCTGGGTGCTCAGTGCTCAGGGTGCTGGGTGCTCAGTGCTCAGGGTGGTCAGTGCTCAGTGCTCAGTACTCAGGGTGCTTGGTGCTCAGTACTCAGGGTGCTGGGTGCTCAGTGCTCGGGTTACCCGGTGCTCAGTGCTCGGGTTGCTCGGTGCTCAGTACTCAGGGTGCTGAGTGCTCAGTGCTCAGGGTGCTGGGTGCTCAGTGCTCAGGGTGCTGGGTGCTCAGTGCTCGTGGTGCTGGGTGCTCAGTACTCAGGGTGCTGGGTGCTCAGTGCTCAGGGTGCTGGGTGCTCAGTGCTCGGGGTGCTGGGTGCTCAGTGCTCAGGGTGATCGGTGCTCAGTACTCAGGGTGCTGGGTGCTCAGTGCTCAGGGTGCTGGGTGCTCAGTCCTCAGGGTGCTCAGGGCTCAGGGTGCTGGGTGCTCAGTGCTCGGGGTGCTCGGTGCTCAGTACTCAGGGTGCTGAGTGCTCAGTACTGAGGGTGCTGGGTGCTCAGTACTCATGGTGCTGGGTGCTCAGTGCTCGGCGTGCTGGGTGCTCAGTACTCTGCGTGCTGCGTGCTCAGGACTCAGGGTGCTGGGTGCACAATACCCAGTGCTCGGGGTCCTGGGTGCTGAGTGCTCAGGGTGCTGGGTGCTCAGTGCTCTGGGTGCTGGGTGCTCAGTACTCAGGGTGCTGGGTGCTCAGTACTCAGGGTGCTGGGTGCTCAGTGCTCAGGGTGCTGGGTGCTCAGTACTCAGGGTGCTGTGTGCTCAGTACTCAGGGTGCTCGGATGCTCAGTACTCAGGGTGCTGGGTGCTCAGTGCTCAGGGTGCTGGGTACTCAGTACTCAGGGTGCTGGGTGCTCAGTACTCAGGGTGCTGGGGGCTCAGTGCTCAGGGTGCTGGGTGCTCAGTGCTCAGGGTGCTGGGTGCTCAGTACTCAGGGTGCTGGGTGCTCAGTGCTCAGGGTGATCGGTGCTCAGTACTCAGGGTGCTCAGTACTCAGGATGCTGGGTGCTCAGTGCTCAGGGTGCTGGGTGCTCAGTACTCAGGGTGCTGGGTGCTCAGTGCTCGGGGTGCTGGGTGCTCAGTGCTCAGGGTGATCGGTGCTCAGTACTCAGGGTGCTGGGTGCTCAGTGCTCAGGGTGCTGGGTGCTCAGGCCTCAGGGTGCTCAGTGCTCAGGGTGCTGGGTGCTCAGTACTCAGGGTGCTGGGTGCTCAGTGCTCGGGGTGCTGGGTGCTCAGTGCTCGGGGTGCTGGGTGCTCAGTACTCAGGGTGCTGGGTGCTCAGTGCTCGGGGTGCTGGGTGCTCAGTACTCAGGGTGCTGGGTGCTCGGTGCTCAGTACGCTGGGTGCTCAGTACTCAGGGTGCTGGCTGCTCAGTACACAGGGTGCTCGGTGCTCAGTACTCAGGGTGCTGGGTGCTCAGTGCTCGGGGTGCTGGGTGCTCAGTACTCAGGGTGCTCATTGCTCAGGTTGATGGGTGCTCAGTACTCAGGGTGCTGGGTGCTCAGTACACACGGTGCTCAGTGTTCAGTACTCAGGGTGCTCAGTGCTCAGTACTCAGAGTGCTCAGTGCTCAGCGTGCTGGGTGCTCAGTGCTCGGGGTGCTGGGTGCTCAGTGCTCAGGGTGCTGGGTGCTCAGTACTCAGGGTGCTGGGTGCTCAGTGCTCGGGGTGCTGGGTGCTCAGTGCTCGGGGTGCTGGGTGCTCAGTGCTCAGGGTGATCGGTGCTCAGTACTCAGGGTGCTGGGTGCTCAGTGCTCAGGGTGCTGGGTGCTCAGTACTCATGGTGCTGGGTGCTCAGTGCTCGGGGTGCTGGGTGCTCAGTACTCAGCGTGCTGCGTGCTCAGTACTCAGGGTGCTGGGTGCACAATACTCAGTGCTCGGGGTCCTGGGTGCTGAGTGCTCAGGGTGCTGGGTGCTCAGTGCTCTGGGTGCTGGGTGCTCAGTACTCAGGGTGCTGGGTGCTCAGTACTCAGGGTGCTGGGTGCTCAGTGCTCAGGGTGCTGGGTGCTCAGTACTCAGGGTGCTGTGTGCTCAGTACTCAGGGTGCTCGGATGCTCAGTACTCAGGGTGCTGGGTGCTCAGTGCTCAGGGTGCTGGGTACTCAGTACTCAGGGTGCTGGGTGCTCAGTACTCAGGGTGCTGGGGGCTCAGTGCTCAGGGTGCTGGGTGCTCAGTGCTCAGGGAGCTGGGTGCTCAGTACTCAGGGTGCTGGGTGCTCAGTGCTCAGGGTGATCGGTGCTCAGTACTCAGGGTGCTCAGTACTCAGGATGCTGGGTGCTCAGTGCTCAGGGTGCTGGGTGCTCAGTACTCAGGGTGCTGGGTGCTCAGTGCTCGGGGTGCTGGGTGCTCAGTGCTCAGGGTGATCGGTGCTCAGTACTCAGGGTGCTGGGTGCTCAGTGCTCAGGGTGCTGGGTGCTCAGGCCTCAGGGTGCTCAGTGCTCAGGGTGCTGGGTGCTCAGTGCTCGGGGTGCTCGGTGCTCAGTACTCAGGGTGCTGAGTGCTCGGTACTCAGGGTGCTGGGTGCTCAGTACTCATGGTGCTGGGTGCTCAGTACTCAGGGGACTGGGTGTTCAGTGCTCAGGGTGCTGGGTGCTCAGTGCTCAGGGCGCTGGGTGCTCAGTGCTCGGGGTGCTGGGTGCTCAGTGCTCGGGGTGCTGGGTGGTCAGTGCTCAGTGCTCAAGGTGCTGGGTGCTCAGTGCTCAGTGCTCAGGGTGCTGGGTGCTCAGTACTCAGGGTGCTGGGTGCTCAGTACTCAGGGTGCTGGGTGCTCAGTTCTCGGGGTGCTGGGTGCTTAGTGCTCAGGGTGCTGGGTGCTCATTGCTCAGGCTGCTGGGTGCTCAGTACTCAGGGTGCTGGGTGCTCAGTGCTCAGGGTGCTGGGTGCTCAGTCCTCGGGGTGCTCCGTGCTCAGTGATCACCGTGCTGGGTGCTCAGGACTCAGGGTGCTCGTTGTTCAGGACTCAGGGTTCTCAGTGCTCAGTACTCAGGGTGCTGGGTGCTCAGTGCTCAGGGTGCTGGGTGCTCAGTACTCAGGGTGCTCAGTGCTCAGTACTCGGGGTGCTTGTTGCTCAGCACTCAGGTTGCTCAGTGCTCAGTGCTCGGGTTGCTGGGTGCTCAGTACTCAGGGTGCTCGGTGCTCAGTACTAAGGGTGCTCAGTGCTCAGTACTCAGGTTGCTCAGTGCTCAGTGCTTGGGTTGCTGGGTGCTCAGTACTCAGGGTGCTGGGTGCTCAGTACTCAGGGTGCTGGGTGCTCAGTGCTCAGTACTCAGCGTGCTGGGTGCTCAGTGCTCGGGGTGCTGGGTCCTCAGTGCTCAGGGTGCTGGGTGCTCAGTACTCAGGGTGCTGGGTGCTCAGTGCTCGGGGTGCTGGGTCCTCAGTGCTCAGGGTGCTCAGTGCTCAGTGGTCGGGGTGCTGGGTGCTCAGTGCTCGGGGTGCTGGGTGCTCAGTGCTCAGGGTGCTGGTTGCTCAGTACTCAGTGTGCTCAGTGCTCAGGGTGCTGGGTGCTCAGAACTCAGGGTGCTGGGTGCGCAGTACTCAGGGTGCTGGGTGCTCAGAACTCAGGGTGCTTGATGCTCAGTACTCAGGGTGCTGGGTGCTCATTCTCGGGGTACTGGGTGCTCAGTACTCAGGTTGCTCAGTACTCTGGGTGCTCGGGGCTCAGTGCTCAGGGTGCTGGGTGCTCAGTACTCAGGGTGCTGGGTCCTCAGTGCTCGGGGTGCTGGGTCCTCAGCGCTCAGGGTGCTCAGTGCTCAGTGCTTGGGGTGCTGGGTGCTCAGTACTCAGGGTGCTTGGTGCTCAGTGCTCAGGGTGCTGGCTGCTCAGTGCTCAGGGTGCTGGGTGCTCAGTACTCAGTGCTCAGGATGCTGGGTGCTCAGTGCTCAGGGTGCTGGGTGCTCAGTGCTCAGGGTGGTCAGTGCTCAGTGCTCAGTACTCAGGGTGCTTGGTGCTCAGTACTCAGGGTGCTGGGTGCTCAGTGCTCGGGTTACCCGGTGCTCAGTGCTCGGGTTGCTCGGTGCTCAGTACTCAGGGTGCTGAGTGCTCAGTCCTCAGGGTGCTGGGTGCTCAGTGCTCAGGGTGCTTGATGCTCAGTGCTCAGTGTGCTGGGTGCTCAGTGCTCTGGGTGCTTGGTGCTCAGTGCTCAGGGTGCTGGGTGCTCAGTGCTCAGGGTGCTGGGTGCTCAGTGATCAGGGTGATGGGTGCTGAGTGCTCAGGGTGCTGGGTGCTCAGTGCTCGGGGTGCTCGGTGCTCAGTGCTCAGGGTCCTGGGTGCTCAGTACTCAGGGTGCTGGGTGCTTAGTACTCAGGGTGCTCAGTGCTCAGTACACAGGGTGCTGGGTGCTCAGTGCTCGGGGTGCTGGGTGCTCAGTGCTCAGTACTCAGGGTGCTGGGTGCTCAGTGCTCAGGGTGCTGAGTGCTCAGTACTCAGCGTCCTGGGTGCTCAGTACTCAGGGTGCTGGGTGCTCAGTGCTCAGGGTGCTGGGTGCTCCGTGCTCAGGGTGCTGGGTGCTCAGTGCTCGGGGAGCTCGGTGCTCAGTACTCAGGGTGCTGGGTGCTCAGTACTCAGTGCTCGGGGTCCTGGGTGCTCCGTGCTCGGGGTGCTGGGTGCTCAGTACTCAGGGTGCTGGGTGCTCATTCTCGGGTTGCTCGGTGCTCAGTGCTCGGGGTGCTGGGTGCTCAGTACTCAGGGTGCTGGGGGCTCAGTACTCAGGGTGCTGGGTGCTCAGTACTCAGGGTGCTCGGTTCTCAGTACTCAGGTTGCTGGGTGCTCATTCTCGGGGTGCTGGGTGCTCAGTGCTCGGCTTGCTGGGTGCTCAGTACTCAGGGTGCTGGAGACTCAGTTCTCAGGGTGCTGGGTGCTCAGTACTCTGGGTGATCTGTTCTCAGTACTTAGGCTGCTGGGTGCTCAGTGCTCGGGGTGCTGGGTGCTCAGTGCTCAGGGTGATCGGTGCTCAGTACTCAGGGTGCTGGGTGCTCAGTGCTCAGGGTGCTGGGTGCTCAGTCCTCAGGTTGCTCAGTGCTCAGGGTGCTGGGTGCTCAGTGCTCGGGGTGCTCGGTGCTCAGTACTCAGGGTGCTGAGTGCTCAGTACTCAGGGTGCTGGGTGCTCAGTACTCCGGGTGCTGGGTGCTCAGTGCTCAGCGTGCTGGGTGCTCAGTACTCAGGGTGCTCGGTGCTCAGTGCTTGGTGTGCTGGGTGCTCAGTACTCAGGGTGCTGGGTGCTCAGTGCTCAGGGTGCTGGGTGCTCAGTGCTCAGGGTGCTGGGTGCTCAGTACTCAGTGTTCAGGATGCTGGGTGCTCAGTGCTCGGGCTGCTGGGTGCTCAGTGCTCAGGGTGCTGGGTGCTCAGTGCTAGGGGTGCTGGGTCCTCAGTGCTCGGGGTCTGGGTGCTCAGTACTCAGGGTGCTGGGTGCTCAGTACTCAGGGTGCTGGGTGCTCCGTGCTCAGGGTGCTGGGTGCTCAGTGCTCTGGGTGCTGGGTGCTCAGTGCTCAGGGTGCTGGGTGCTCAGTGCTCAGGGTGCTGGGTGCTCAGTGATCGGGGTGATGGGTGCTGAGTGCTCAGGGTGCTGGGTGCTCAGTGCTCGGGGTGCTCGGTGCTCAGTGCTCAGGTTGCTGGGTGCTCAGTACTCAGGGTGCTCAGTGCTCAGTACACAGGGTGCTGGATGCTCAGTGCTCGGGGTGCTGGGTGCTCAGTGCTCAGTACTCAGGGTGCTGGGTGCTCAGTGCTCAGGGTGCTGGGTGCTCAGTGCTCGGGGTGCTGGGTGCTCAGTGCTCAGGGTGATCGGTGCTCAGTACTCAGGGTGCTGGGTGCTCAGTGCACAGGGTGCTGCGTGCTCAGTCCTCAGGGTTCTCAGTGCTCAGGGTGCTGGGTGCTCAGTGCTCGGGGTGCTCGGTGCTCAATACTCAGGGTGCTGAGTGCTCAGTACTCAGGGTGCTGGGTGCTCAGTACTCATGGTGCTGGGTGCTCAGTACTCAGGGGACTGGGTGCTCAGTGCTCAGGGTGCTGGGTGCTCAGTGCTCAGGGCGCTGGGTGCTCAGTGCTCGGGGTGCTGGGTGCTCAGTGCTCGGGGTGCTGGGTGGTCAGTGCTCAGTGCTCAAGGTGCTGGGTGCTCAGTGCTCAGTGCTCAGGGTGCTGGGTGCTAAGTACTCAGGGTGCTGGGTGCTCAGTACTCAGGGTGCTGGGTGCTCAGTACTCTGGTTGTTGGGTGCTCAGTACTCAGGGTGCTGGGTGCTCAGTTCTCGGGGTGCTGGGTGCTCAGTTCTCGGGGTGCTGGGTGCTCAGTACTCAGGGTGCTGGGTGCTCAGTGCTCGGGGTGCTCGGTGCTCAGTACTCAAGGTGCTGGGTGCTCAGTGCTCAGGGTGCTGGGTGCTCAGTCCTCGGGGTGCTCCGTGCTCAGTGATCAGGGTGCTGGGTGCTCAGTACTCAGGGTGCTCAGTGTTCAGTACTCAGGGTTCTCAGTGCTCAGTACTCAGGGTGCTGGGTGCTCAGTGCTCAGGGTGCTGGGTGCTCAGTACTCAGGGTGCTCAGTGCTCAGTACTCGGGGTGCTGGGTGCTCAGTGCTCAGTACTCAGCGTGCTGGGTGCTCAGTGCTCGGGGTGCTGGGTCCTCAGTGCTCAGGGTGCTGGGTGCTCAGTGCTCAGGGTGCTGGGTGCTCAGTCCTCGGGGTGCTCAGTGCTCAGTGCTCGGGGTGCTGGGTGCTCAGTACTAAGGGTGCTCGGTGCTCAGTACTAAGGGTGCTCAGTGCTCAGTACTCAGGTTGCTCAGTGCTCAGTGCTTGGGGTGCTGGGTGCTCAGTACTCAGGGTGCTGGGTGCTCAGTACTCAGGGTGCTGGGTGCTCAGTGCTCAGTACTCAGCGTGCTGGGTGCTCAGTGCTCGGGGTGCTGGGTCCTCAGTGCTGAGGGTGCTGGGTGCTCAGTACTCAGGGTGCTGGGTGCTCAGTGCTCGGGTTACCCGGTGCTCAGTGCTCGGGTTGCTTGATGCTCAGTGCTCAGGGTGCTGGGTGCTCAGTGCTCTGGGTGCTTGGTGCTCAGTGCTCAGGGTGCTGGGTGCTCAGTGCTCAAGGTGCTGGGTGCTCAGTGATCGGGGTGATGGGTGCTGAGTGCTCAGGGTGCTGGGTGCTCAGTGCTCGCGGTGCTCGGTGCTCAGTGCTCAGGGTCCTGGGTGCTCAGTACTCAGGGTGCTGGGTGCTTAGTACTCAGGGTGCTCAGTGCTCAGTACACAGGGTGCTGGGTGCTCAGTGCTCGGGGTGCTGGGTGCTCAGTGCTCAGTACTCAGGGTGCTGGGTGCTCAGTGCTCAGGGTGCTGAGTGCTCAGTACTCAGCGTGCTGGGTGCTCAGTACTCAGGGTGCTGGGTGCTCAGTGCTCAGGGTGCTGGGTGCTCCGTGCTCAGGGTGCTGGGTGCTCAGTGCTCGGGGAGCTCGGTGCTCAGTACTCAGTGTGGTGGGTGCTCAGTACTCAGTGCTCGGGGGTCCTGGGTGCTCCGTGCTCGGGGTGCTGGGTGCTCAGTACTCAGGGTGCTGGGTGCTCATTCTCGGGGTGCTGGGTGCTCAGTGCTCAGGGTGCTGGGTGCTCAGTACTCAGGGTGCTGGGGGCTCAGTACTCAGGGTGCTGGGTGCTCAGTACTCAGGGTGCTCGGTTCTCAGTACTCAGGGTGCTGGGTGCTCATTCTCGGGGTGCTGGGTGCTCAGTGCTCGGCTTGCTGGGTGCTCAGTACTCAGGGTGCTGGGGGCTCAGTACTCAGGGTGCTGGGTGCTCAGTACTCTGGGTGATCTGTTCTCAGTACTTAGGCTGCTGGGTGCTCAGTGCTCGGGGTGCTGGGTGCTCAGTGCTCAGGGTGATCGGTGCTCAGTACTCAGGGTGCTGGGTGCTCAGTGCTCAGGGTGCTGGGTGCTCAGTCCTCAGGTTGCTCAGTGCTCAGGGTGCTGGGTGCTCAGTGCTCGGGGTGCTCGGTGCTCAGTACTCAGGGTGCTGAGTGCTCAGTACTCAGTGTGCTTTGTGCTCAGTACTCCGGGTGCTGGGTGCTCAGTGCTCAGCGTGCTGGGTGCTCAGTACTCAGGATGCTCGGTGCTCAGTGCTTGGGGTGCTGGGTGCTCAGTACTCAGGGTGCTGGGTGCTCAGTGCTCAGGGTGCTGGGTGCTCAGTGCTCAGGGTGCTGGGTGCTCAGTACTCAGTGCTCAGGATGCTGGGTGCTCAGTGCTCGGGCTGCTGGGTGCTCAGTGCTCAGGGTGCTGGGTGCTCAGTGCTAGCTGTGCTGGGTCCTCAGTGCTCGGGGTCTGGGTGCTCAGTACTCAGGGTGCTGGGTGCTCAGTACTCAGGGTGCTGGGTGCTCAGTGCTAGCTGTGCTGGGTCCTCAGTGCTCGGGGTCTGGGTGCTTAGTACTCAGGGTGCTCAGTGCTCAGTACACAGGGTGCTGGATGCTCAGTGCTCGGGGTGCTGGGTGCTCAGTGCTCAGTACTCAGGTTGCTGGGTGCTCAGTGCTCAGGGTGCTGGGTGCTCAGTGCTCGGGGTGCTGGGTGCTCAGTGCTCAGGGTGATCGGTGCTCAGTACTCAGGGTGCTGGGTGCTCAGTGCTCAGGGTGCTGGGTGCTCAGTCCTCAGGGTGCTCAGTGCTCAGGGTGCTGGGTGCTCAGTGCTCGGGGTGCTCGGTGCTCAATACTCAGGGTGCTGAGTGCTCAGTACTCAGGGTGCTGGGTGCTCAGTACTCATGGTGCTGGGTGCTCAGTACTCAGGGGACTGGGTGCTCAGTGCTCAGGGTGCTGGGTGCTCAGTGCTCAGGACGCTGGGTGCTCAGTGCTCGGGGTGCTGGGTGCTCAGTGCTCGGGGTGCTGGGTGGTCAGTGCTCAGTGCTCAAGGTGCTGGGTGCTCAGTGCTCAGTGCTCAGGGTGCTGGGTGCTAAGTACTCAGGGTGCTGGGTGCTCAGTACTCAGGGTGCTGGGTGCTCAGTACTCAGGGTGCTGGGTGCTCAGTACTCTGGGTGTTGGGTGCTCAGTACTCAGGGTGCTGGGTGCTCAGTTCTCGGGGTGCTGGGTGCTCAGTGCTCAGGGTGCTTGGTGCTCAGTGCTCAGGGTGCTGGGTGCTCAGTGCTCGGGGTGCTCGGTGCTCAGTACTCAAGGTGCTGGGTGCTCAGTGCTCAGGGTGCTGGGTGCTCAGTCCTCGGGGTGCTCCGTGCTCAGTGCTCAGGGTGCTGGGTGCTCAGTACTCAGGGTGCTGGGTGCTCAGTGCTCGGGGTGCTCGGTGCTCAGTACTCAAGGTGCTGGGTGCTCAGTGCTCAGGGTGCTGGGTGCTCAGTCCTCGGGGTGCTCCGTGCTCAGTGATCAGGGTGCTGGGTGCTCAGTACTCAGGGTGCTCAGTGTTCAGTACTCAGGGTTCTCAGTGCTCAGTACTCAGGGTGCTGGGTGCTCAGTGCTCAGGGTGCTGGGTGCTCAGTACTCAGGGTGCTCAGTGCTCAGTACTCGGGGTGCTGGGTGCTCAGTGCTCAGTACTCAGCGTGCTGGGTGCTCAGTGCTCGGGGTGCTGGGTCCTCAGTGCTCAGGGTGCTGGGTGCTCAGTATTCAGGGTGCTGGGTGCTCAGTGCTCGGGGTGCTGGGTCCTTAGTGCTCAGGGTGCTGGGTGCTCAGTGCTCGGGGTGCTGGGTGCTCAGTACTCAGGGTGCTCAGTGCTCAGTACTCGGGTTGCTTGGTGCTCAGTACTCAGGGTGCTCAGTGCTCAGTACTCGGGGTGCTGGGTGCTCAGTGCTCAGGGTGCTCAGTGCTCAGTGCTCGGGGTGCTGTGTGCTCAGTGCTCGGGGCGCTGGGTGCTCAGTGCTCGGGGTGCTGGGTGCTCAGTACTCGGCGTGCTGGGTGCTCAGTGCTCAGGGTGCTCATTGCTCAGTACTCAGTGCTCAGGGTGCTCAGTGCTGAGGGTGCTGGGTGTTCAGTACTCAGGGTGCTTGGTGCTCAGTACTCAGGGTGCTGGGTGCACAGTGCTCAGGGTGCTGGGTGCTCAGTACTCTGGGTGTTGGGTGCTCAGTACTCAGGGTGCTTTGTGCTCCGTGCTCGGGGTGCTGGGTGCTCAGTGCTCAGGGTGCTGGGTGCTCAGTGCTCAGGGTGCTGGGTGCTCAGTACTCAGGGTGCTGGGTGCTTAGTGCTCGAGGTGCTCGGTGCTCAGTACACAAGGTGCTGGGTGCTCAGTGCTCAGGGTGCTGGGTTCTCAGTCCTCGGGGTGCTCCGTGCTCAGGGTGCTGGGTGCTCAGTGCTCAGGGTGCTGGGTGCTCAGTGCTCGGGGTGCTGGGTGCTGAGTGCTCAGGGTGCTGGGTGCTCAGTGCTCGGGGTGCTCGGTGCTCAGTGCTCAGGGTCCTGGGTGCTCAGTACTCAGGGTGCTGGGTGCTCAGTGCTCAGGGTGCTGGGTGCTCAGTGCTCGGGGTGCTGGGTGCTCAGTGCTCAGGGTGATCGGTGCTCAGTCCTCAGGGTGCTGGGTGCTCAGTGCTCAGGGTGCTGGGTGCTCAGTCCTCAGGGTGCTCAGTGCTCAGGGTGATGGGTGCTCAGTGCTCGGGGTGCTCGGTGCTCAGTACTCAGGGTGCTGAGTGCTCAGTACTCAGGGTGCTGGGTGCTCAGTACTCATGGTGCTGGGTGCTCAGTTCTCGGGGTGCTGGGTGCTCAGTACTCACCGTGCTGCGTGCTCAGTACTCAGGGTGCTGGGTGCTCAATACTCAGTGCTCGGGGTCCTGGGTGCTGAGTGCTCAGGGTGCTGGGTGCTCAGTGCTCTGGGTGCTGGGTGCTCAGTACTCAGGGTGCTGGGTGCTCAGTACTCAGGGTGCTATGTGCTCAGTGCTCAGGGTGGTGGGTGCTCAGTACTCAGGGTGCTGGGTGCTCAGTACTCAGGGTGCTCGGTGCTCAGTACTCAGGGTGCTGGGTGCTCAGTGCTCAGGGTGCTGGGTACTCAGTACTCAGGGTGCTGGGTGCTCAGTACTCAGGGTGCTGGGTGCTCAGTGCTCAGGGTGCTCCGTGCTCATTGCTCAGGGTGCTGGGTGCTCAGTACTCAGGGTGCTGGGTGCTCAGTGCTCAGGGTGATCGGTGCTCAGTACTCAGGGTGCTCAGTACTCAGGGTGCTGGGTGCTCAGTGCTCAGGGTGCTGGGTGCTCAGTACCCAGGGTGCTGGGTGCTCAGTGCTCAGGGTGATCGGTGCTCAGTACTCAGGGTGCTGGGTGCTCAGTGCTCAGGGTGCTGGGTGCTCAGTCCTCAGGGTGCTCAGTGCTCAGGGTGCTGGGTGCTCAGTGCTCGGGGTGCTCAGTGCTCAGTACTCAGGGTGCTGAGTGCTCATTACTCAGGGTGCTGGGTGCTCAGTACTCATGGTGCTGGGTGCTCAGTACTCAGGGGACTGGGTGCTCAGTACTTAGGGTGCTGGGTGCTCAGTGCTCAAGGCGCTGGGTGCTCAGTGCTCGGGGTGCTGGGTGCTCAGTGCTCGGGGTGCTGGGTGGTCAGTGCTCAGTGCTCAAGGTGCTGGGTGCTCACTGCTCAGTGCTCAGGGTGCTGGGTGCTCAGTACTCAGGGTGCTGGGTGCTCAGTACTCAGGGTGTTGGGTGCTCAGTACTCAGGGTGCTGGGTGCTCAGTACTCAGGGTGCTGGGTGCTCAGTTCTCAGGGTGCTGGGTGCTCAGTACTCTGGGTGTTGGGTGCTCAGTACTCAGGGTGCTGGGGTGCTCAGTTCT